>NC_137014.1:10649581-10727081 GCF_032717465.1 Coenobita brevimanus
CCTATTAGATTGGCCATCATTCTAACAAGTGTATATGGACCCGTACAGGGGTTACGTTGGGCGGTCCTTACAGCAAACTTGAAGACCACCCACACAACACCTCTAAGGATAGGTCATTTTGCATACACATATCTCTTTCTAAAAGGCAACATATTAATCATAATTCGACAGTACGTACATCTCATATCACACTGCAAGAGCTTTCAGTTTGGTACACAGACCTGTGGGCATTTTGAGTATCACAATGTTTGTCATATGATTACTACTGTAGATGTATTTTGTCACGAGTCGGCTAGTGACATTGGCTTTTGTGGGAAACCACGAACTCAAGTGGAATCCCAGTTTATCGTTCAGTAACCGCTCATTCGGCCGGGAGCCTTTTCAAATCAATTTTTCATTGTCATATGTGATTGTCTTTGTGTGAGACATTAGTGCTTCCGCTGAGCGATTTGTTTTGGGCGCGTTTCGCTCACTCTAGCTGTTAAAAAATGCGGCAATAGCTCTTCTTTCTTTCCCACGAGTTGGGCAGTCAAGTGTCTGTCGTGACGGAGAGAGGTTCTGTGCTCCAGCAGTGGAGAGTGAGAGGTCAGCTAGCACCCAGACTCCACTAGACTACAGTTCTCCAGGCTCCCACCCTTCTTTGGGTGATACACCACATTCGTTGACCAGTATTTTCTTTTCATTTTCCTAGACTTAAGAGTTTAGTTAAAGTGTTTTTCCTAGACGTAAGAATTTAGCTTTTGAGTGAGTGAGTGAGTGCGATCTCATTAATTTGATTTTGAAATGTAACGTTAAATTTATTTTGTAATCAATAAATTTAACAGTTCTTTTTCTTGAGCTTAATGTAATGTAAACTCGTGTTTCATTTCTCCGCAATTAAGCTTATTTCCCATATAGCTCCTAGCCTGCATAAGCATTTGCTATTCATAACTGGTACTTAGGCCAGTCTTGTTGTATTAAGTTTAAAATCCGTTGTGCCTTCTAGGAGTTAAGAATCAGCAAG
Organism: Coenobita brevimanus; assembly: GCF_032717465.1. Taxonomy (NCBI): domain Eukaryota; kingdom Metazoa; phylum Arthropoda; class Malacostraca; order Decapoda; family Coenobitidae; genus Coenobita; species Coenobita brevimanus. The sequence goes on from NC_137014.1 coordinate 10,650,585, forward strand.
AACCTGATATTATTAATAGTATTAGTTATTTATTGTCAGGGGTGAAGTAACTTTCTCCAGAGGCTAACAGTACTAATAAACAGCAATTGAGTAATTAGTCTCTGCTGTGTACTGTTGAGAAAGTTTATAAATTCTCGTTCTTAGAGAATCGTGCGAAGCGGACCAGCATAAAGTAATCATTGCTTGATTTAGCAAGACAATCATTGTCCCTGCTCTTCAATATTATTGAATATTGAACACTATCATTTAATATTTGTATTTATTTAAAAACTCCGTGACAATTGGCGACCTCGCCAGGATATTAACTCCTAGCTCTAAAGCTATTCACGAGATAATACTCACTCGTTCATATTTAGGTATTTATCATTAACCCCTTAAACGCAGTTGTGTACAGTCGTCCCCCCCCGAGTGGCAGGGTTGTATCGCGGTCTGAGTACCTGTAGGAAAATATTCGCCAAAAATCAGAGATTAACCCTAGAACATTATACTTGGTATGGCAGATAGTACTTACATTCAGCTTTCTCCAGAGACAGGTGTTGAGCCTTCGTGGAAACCCAAGGACTTGTGGAGACTTGCAAAGTTGGGTAACCAAATCTTCACTTTCACACCTCCAGCAACCCGGTTTCCCCTCTACCACAGCCTCATTCTGTCACAGTAAACTTTATACTACAACGTAAAGGTAGTTAGGAATCCGTATTTGTACAATAAGCACTGAAAATACGGCTAAAATCAACGGAGCGTACGGCCGACATGCACTGTGGCGGCGGTCTTCCCGTCACTCAACAAACATTTCCATTTTAACAGCTAAAATCATGTATACTACATTATTTTCAATCATATTACTTCCCAAAAGATCACCACGGAGCGCTTTTTATTCTGCCTTACGCCCGCCACTTTATTCTCGTTCCTGTCGGCCGCTTGCACTGACTGGGAAGAGCTAGAACTCGCCATAATGTCACTTTGAAAGCCTGCAGTAAACTGACGCTAAACAGGGGCAAACCGTGAGAAAAAAAGCTAGTGTTACAACTGGGGAAACAAGCGTTTCCTAGTAGCATAAACTGCTTGTGAGAGGAGAGCGCAGATTTACAGTTCTGAGCGCTCAGAGCGCTGCCATGTATCACAGCCAGGCTGGCCGGGCCGTGGTGGGGGGGGGACGGGGGGAAAACGCGATACTTGGCAACAACTGAGGTCAGTAGTACAAAGGTAAAATATGCTAGTTGTAGCTAGAGGGTGGTGGTACTGATAGACAATACCAGCTGGAGCCTGCTTGCCCGCGGTTATTCAAAATTTACTAGAATCGCAAACGCGACGATCCGCCATTATGTCCTTTTCGCCGAGCATCGCAAACGCGACGATCCGCGTTTAAGGGGTTAAAGTTTATAAGCACAAGCTTACTGGTGTTTACCGTTAGTTTAGCATGTGAATTTTTGCTTTATTAATCCATAGAGTACTTAACTCTATTTAGTACTTTATTTTTGGTAACGCCAGACGATTTTATTCGCTCCTGGGTAGCCGCTGTACCCATTGCATTAATTATTGAATCTTCCCAGTCATTTACATTTTTGCTTTATTCTTTTCCAGTTAACTAGATAAGACTTGTCACCACTAGCTTGTGTCTGTATTCTTTACTTGTGTTTATTAGTATTCGCTTGCAAAGCAGCAGTCAGTACTTAGTTTTGGCTTGCTCAGTAAAGTAGCGACATGCCTACCACTGTATTTTTACAGGAAGCCAAAGAAATGGGTCTTACAGACCCAACTGAAATTAAAGAGTACATACTCTCACGGCATAATATGGACCAGCAGTGCGAGAATGATGCCTGTGAAGAGCGTAAAATTCAACACGAACACGAGCAGAAACAACGCAAACTCGAGCTAGTACAAGAGCGAGAACAACGCGAATACGAGCGTGAACAACGAGACAGAGAACGAGAACACGAACGTGCCGAGCGAGAAGCACGCGAAAAACATGAACTTGAAGTGCTGAAGCTCAAGCGAGATTCCTTGGCTTTAGACACATCTGGTGCAGTTAACCCAAGCTCCACTAGCGCTCTTCCTATATATGTCCTGGCGACCCCACGCAAGCTTTCTTCATACAAGGAAGGCGAGTGAATCGAGCCGTACATAGCTCGTTTTGAGGACATGGCAGACATGTATCAACTGGATGAGGCAGCTAAGCGGCTTCAGTTTCTTAGCCTGTTTGAGGGCCCTGCCCTCGATATTCTCCACAGAATTCGTGGAGACAATCTCCCATATGAGATGATGAAAGCTGCACTCATTAAGGCGTATGGTCTCACAGTAGAGGACGCCAAAGTTCAGTTCATGCGAGCTCGTCTCCAAGACAAGGAGACAGCTGTTCAGTTCCTCAACCGTCTCACTGCTTACTTAGGTGAGTGGATGGAGAATGATGAAACTCCTTCCACGCGTGAGGGGATAATTGACCTTATGCTGCGTACACAGCTAGAGAGGTCGTGGCCTGCTGAGCTCATAGCACAGCTTAAGATCTGCCAGGTGAAAGATGCCAGCCAAATGGCAGAAAAGGCTGACGCATTCTTTACTGCATACGGGTATCAAACTCGCAAGCAGCATACCTGGAACAGAAAACCTGATAAATCTGGGAAACCGTCTCAGACTGAACCCCACCAACAAGGCCATTCTCAGAATAATGGCCAAGGTCCAAAACCGCAGTGGAAGGACCAGGGGCAAAACACTCAGAAACCTGAGTGGAAGAGGTACAACAAGTACCCTAACCAGCAGCAGTATCAGTCACGCAACCGACCGTCGGGACAAACTTTTTCACCACCAGCTCAAAAGAGGCAGGAAGCGAAGGCAGCCTTCATTCCTTAGCAGCAGCACGGTGGTCACGTCCCTACCAGTATGGGTACTCCCCCACAGTTAACTAGTCCCACAGTGACAGTGAACCCCCCTCCACAGATGGCTAATGTTCCATCTTCTCAGGCAGTGAGTACAACCCCTCAAGTATATAATCCTCAAGGCACAATGTGTGCTGCATCAATCCAGCAGCCTCATGAGTGGCTAGCTGCTTCCTCCACAGGCCCTCCCACAGGTGACAGTACCTTCCTTGTTCAGCCAGGGTTTGTGGGAGGCATTCCTGTGAAGGTCCTGAGAGATAATGGATCCTCAGGTTGCTCTGTCAAGAAGAGTTTAGTTCGGCCTGAGCAGTACACAGGTCGACAGATCCATGCAAACCTTATTGATGGATCAGTGAGATTGTTCCCTGAGGCATGTATCCAGGTGGCATCTCCATTTTATACTGGTACGACACTCGCAGTTGTCATGCCAGAACCTTTATTTGACCTCATTATAGGTAACATTTTCGGTGTCATGGATAGTTGCACCGAGGATGACGCTACTCAGACTTCGGCTGCGGTAACACGAGCCATGGCTGAGGTTCCAGACTGTGTCACCCCAGTGATCATTGAATCACCGCAAGACCTGATGTGTAGTCAACTTGTTGTACAAGAACAACATTCTGACCCGACACTTGCTGCCGTGTGGAACAAACAAAAGGGTCGAGTGATTAAGTATTCATGGGGAGGTCAAGCCAAGTTCCTTCGCAAACAAGGACGGCTCTACCGTGAGTCATGAACACCCAAGGACGAGGTTTGACTGCAGTTTGTCGTTCCCACCAAGTACTGCCTAGCAGTGTTACAATGGGGTCATTGTTCAGCCTCAGGAGGTCACATGGGGAAAAGGAAGACCCAGAGCCGTATCCGAGCTGACTTTTTCTGGCCAGGGATGGGACGAGACATAGATAGTTTTGTGTGTTCCTGCAGTGTGTGTCAAAGTAACACCACTAAGCAGGGACATGTCCTTCCTGTGCCGTTCATAACCACACCTGTAATCTCTGTGACAGTTGAGAGACAGGGTGGTGAAGTGGGTGCAGACCTGACGTCTTGCCCATTGGCCCCACAGGACACATCATGTCCAGGGCCTGTACATACATATTATGTACCGTAAGTTAAGGGAAGTTAGAGAACTCCGCGAGGCGACTCGAGGCTACGGAAGCCCGAGTTTGCACAAGGATTCTCAGCTCCCCGATATTAATATAGGCACTATGTTAAGGCACAGGTTGAGGACCCGTGTGCAGCTCAAGGCTACGTGAGCCCGAGTTTGCATAAGGATTCTCAGCTTTTTTTTCTGAAGAAAGAAAGATTTGATTTTCATGGGGCGTAATGTCACGAGTCGGCTAGTGACATTGGCTTTTGTGGGAAACCATGAACTCAAGTGGAATCCCAGTTTGTCGTTCAGTAACTGCTCATTCGGCCGGGAGCCTTTTCAAATCAATTTTTCATTGTCATACATGATCGTCTTTGTGTGAGACATTAGCGCTTCCGCTGAGCGATTTGTTTTGGGCGCGTTTCGCTCACTCTAGCTGTTAAAAAATGCGGCAATAGCTCTTCTTTCTTTCCCACGAGTTGGGCAGTCAAGTGTCTGTCGTGACGGAGAGTGGTTCTGTGCTCCAGCAGTGGAGATTGAGAGGTCAGCTAGCACCCAGACTCCACTAGGCTACAGTTCTCCAGGCTCCCACCCTTCTTTGGGTGATACACCACATTCGTTGACCAGTATTTTCTTTTCGTTTTCCTAGACTTAAGAGTTTAGTTAAAGTGTTTTTCCTAGGTGTAAGAATTTAGCTTTTGAGTGAGTGAGTGAGTGAGTGCGATCTCATTAATTTGATTTTGAAATGTAACGTTAAATTTATTTTGTAATCAATAAATTTAACAGTTCTTTTTCTTGAGCTTAATGTAATGTAAACTCGTGTTTCATTTTTCCGCAATTAAGCTTATTTCCCATATAGTTCCTAGCTTGCATAAGCGTTTGCTATTCTTAACTGGTACTTAGGCCAGTCTTGTTGTATTAAGTTTAAAATCCGTTGTGCCTTCTAGGAGTTAAGAATCAGCAAGAACCTGATATTATTAATAGTATTAGTTATTTATTGTCAGGGGTGAAGTAACTTTCTCCAGAGGCTAACAGTACTAATAAACAGCAATTGAGTAATTAGTCTCTGCTGTGTACTGTTGAGAAAGTTTATAAATTCTCTTTCTTAAAGAATCGTGCGAAGGTGACCGGCATAAAGTAATCATTGCTAGATTTAGCAAGACAATCATTGTCCCTGCTCTTCAATATTATTGAATATTGAACACTATCATTTAATATCTGTATTCATTTAAAAACTCCGTGACATATTTATACTAATATTTCATCAAAGATGCTCTTCAAGTCAAACTTAAAACCAAACAAGACGTTCTTCGAATCAAAACAGGATCAAAATGTCAATAGATTGCACGGGATAATGAATAATTGTGATTAATAGATTATATACTTCACCTGAAAGTGTTGATAATTATATTAATAGATCATCAATAGTAATCTGATCCTGTATCCAGCTCTGGTACAAGTCGGTAGCCTACCCCAGCAAGCGCTTCCTGTATAACGACACATTATTTTTACTATGTGCTTGGTTCCCAGCACGTTTTCTGCAATTATTGTTGACTTCAATTTCTACCTATGGAAGGAGTTGTTTCTTTGTCATTATTACCGACTTCAGCTTGCCATCATCCGTAGATATACATTCAAGTGCTATAAATGTAATTGGCAGAGTTTTGGTGTATTGAACTACTTGCTGATGACCATTGCCAAGACAGCATGATGGTGTCCATGGGCATCATCAGTTTGTGGAGCGCTCTAAAACAAACCCAATTTTCCCGCCATAAATATTTGAGTTCTCAGCCTGGCCAGTGAGTCGGTTCCATTTCTCCTTGAGGCTCTGATTACAGTGCCTTGCTTGATGCAGTGAGCTCATCTGGCACATAGTTGTATTTTGGTGTTTCAGTAAACATCCGAAAAGGTTCAATGTCAGTAATGCCAGAGATTTCCAGAGATTCTTCTAGAGTCATATAATCCTTTCCAGAGAACGCACGCAAATAGAAACAGCAGACACTTTTCATTACCTAATGAGCTGCTTATCTCGTGTATGGGTATGAAGATATTCACGTCTGTTCTTATCCAAAGGTCAGATAGAAAAAGATATTTCGTTATTTCGTACAGAAGTATATGCTTAGAGTGACATTTGTGTGACCAACAGTTTGCTCTGTCTTCAGGAGGAGTGAAAGATACAGTGCACACTTCATAATTTGCATATCTGCTTCTCTATATTTAGAAGCGAATTCTGGCACCACCTCTGATTTTTCACCTACAACCATGATAACTTGGTATAATGGTATAAGGTTTGGGGGTATGGAAGAGGATCATTTCTCGTATAAAAAAACACATCAGTGTCCTTGTTCCTATCAGCAGAAACCAAATTACAAAAGTTTGGTGCCTTCAGATTACATTAACGTCATGCACATTATTTTTTCAGACATGGTTTGTTTGTCAACCGCTTTCAAACTTGGAGAATGTTCGTATTTATCACGGTAAAAAAAAGTATGCTGGAAGCGTTGGTGGTGTATATACAAGGACTATGTGACGATACCTCCGTTGAACGTCATGAAATGTTTTACCAGGGCAGAAGACTCATGTGTAGATAACATTAGCTTCATCCATGAATACCTTCACCAGGGATGACTTATTCCCAAGAAGAGGATCTCCTCTGCAGTTAAAGGATGAAGGTGGTACACTTATGTGTACCACCTGTAAATTACCATCACCACCAGCAACGACATGTGATACTTTTTAAAGAAACTAAAGAAGTTTGATTTCAAGTACTGATGGCATTATTCTGTAAGTTTTTTTTTTTTTTTTTATAATTAGTTTTAGTATTTTTCAGACAGGGCTCAAGGGTTTTGATTTTAACAGTCAGTTGAACACTTTTTTTCTGAAAGTCTTGGAGGGCATTTTCACCGATCAACTTTATTCCTGTTAGATCATACTGTATCTCCCGTGGGGCACGAACAGAGAAGAAATAGATACCATCTCCTCTGATGGATTGTTGAACAAATTCATCATCTTAGTCGCAACAGCCTGGAAAAACTACTACACAGCTTCACTATTTTGAATGATGTGTCAGAGTCCACCATCATGATGAATACTAGTTGTTTCTGTGTCAAGGTTAACACTTTTGCGGTCTTTGGACACCATCTGCATCCACTCTGCTCCTTGGACTCGGATCCAAGACCAAACAAAGAATTATTCATAATAAATCAGGAATTGCATCTAGCATCCTGAAGTTTGGTCTGACATTGACCTGACTGAATTTCCAGTTCGGTGATGCTATTTTCATTCATGGTAATATTCGAAAACGTTACCAAAAAACGTTTAGAAAAAAAAAAAGTGGTCTCAACATACTTTTGTGCTCTTTCAACTTATACTCATCATAACTATTATACTTTATACAATATCACACTCTTTTTTCTTTCATCTTATTCTGCAAGGTCTAAGCTTTCTAACAGCATAAAAATAAATCCGCTAATACACATATTTTGGGGTGAAAAAATTATCCTTAAAGAAATATCTCGAGCGCTCGGTTTTGGTATACACATTCTTTCGTGCTCTTTCAATTTATACTCGTCATAACTATTTTACTTTATGCAATATCACCTTTTTTCTTTCATCCTACTCTACAGAGTCTCAACTTTCCAACGGTATAAAATCAAATCAGCTAATCCAGATATATTGGGTGAAAAACTGATCGGAATAGAAAGAACTGGAGCATGCAGCATGAAAGGAGGGAGGACGGGTGGTGGGGGGAATGGGAGGGTTTTGCTGGCTGGAGGAGCGGTCGGAGAAAGCATATGACAGGGTGGATAGACAAGGATTGTGGAAAGTATTAAGAATATAATTATGGAGTAGATGGGAAGTTGTAGAATGCTGTGAAGAATATGTATGAGGGTGCTATGGCTGCAGTGCGTGTGGATGGTGAACTGAGTGAGTTTTTCTATTTGAAGGTTGGGTTGAAACAGGGATGTGTCATGTCTCCATAGTTGTTCAATCTGTATATGGATGGGGTTATAAAAGGGATACAAGGTAGGGCAGCGGATGATGGAGTGGCCCTAATGAAAGAGGGCAGTGTTTGGAAGCTCCCTATACTGATGTTTGTCGATGATACTGTGTTGTAAGTGAAGCCGAAGGGGAGCTCCAAGGCTTGGTGGATGAGTTTGGGAGAGTGTGTAAGAAACGAAGTTTAAATGTGAATGTAGTGAAGAGTAAAGTTTTGGTCTTCGAGAGACGTGAAGTCAGTGAATGTACAGTGAGGATGGATGATGAGGAAATGGAAAATGTGAGTTCGTTTAAGTACTTGGGTAGTGTGATGAGTAAGGATGGAAGTTTGGAGGGTGAAGTGCTTGAAAGGGTACAACAAGGAAGAAAGGTTGTTGGTTCCTTGAAGGCAGTGATAAGGAACAGGGAAGTGAGCATGGAAGTGAAAAAGTTATTACATGACAATATTGTGATACCAACTCTAACGTATGGAAGTGAAGCTTGGACGTTGTTGGAGGGACACAAGTCAAGAGTGAGAGCAGTGGAAATGAGTTATTTAAGAGGAGCCTGTGGAGTCACATGGAGATACAGACTGACAAATAAGGATGTGAAGGAGCGTTGTGGTGTGGATGTGGATATGTTAGGAAGCATTAGGAGAAACACATTGAGATGGTTTTGCCATGTGGAGAGGATTGAGAGTGAGAGACTGATGAGGAGAGTGTATGTGAGTGAGGTGGAGGGGGAGAGAGGGAGGGGAAGGCCGAGGATGAGATGGATGGATGGAGTGGAGAGGTATATGAGAGAGAGGGGTGTGAGTTGGGAGCAGGGCAGGGAAATGGCGGGGGACAGGGTGACGTGGAGGCGATTTGTTTGTGGCCACCCAGTATAAGGGATTAAGGCGTCTGGCAATAGATAGATAGATAGGAGCGGTCGGACCACAAAAGTGTTAATACCTGTCATACGAGTACTTATAAACTCACCAGGTATTTCGTTATGATGGGTTTGATATACTATCACTTTGCCTGTGCTTGAGTTGGTGAGTAATACAACTCACGCTATGCTTTTGTTTCACATCAACATTTTATGTTTGCTTCAGCATCATATCAAGAGCAACACCACTGCGACAGCTTGGTAAGTTTGCCTCTACAGAGTCTTTTGTACAATTGCAAGAGGGATGCCTAACCTAAAAGTGTTCTAGATCATCAATAGCCATAAAAACTGAGGCATTTTTTTTATGGAAGATGGTGTCCGGTTAACCTTAAACTGGTTCCAAGTGTATAGGCATTATTGGTAAATCAGGAAAGTCAGTAGGATCCGTCAATATGGCCAATATAACTACGAACAAAACAGGCTCTCAGATTAAGTTGTGTTGAACTCAACCACTTCGAATTATTTTCATTAACTGCCACTGTTTATATGTATCATACATTTGGATTACTGAGTTTCCATAGTTAATTGCCAGTGAAACCATAGTTAAGTTTTCTAGGAAATATTTTGTTGGAAATTTCATTGACCTTTCTAAATATCGAAATAATGTTAAAAGATTTTATCATACATATAGAGTATATCACTAAAGCGTATAATCCTGGAGATTGGTTTGAAAAGAACAATAACTCGGGAATCCACGTTGTTCATCTATGATGAAATATTATTTAACTATTCAGCAAACTCTTTTCTCATTTTATTCTACACTGTCCATAGTAAAATTTCAAGTTAACCGACTGGTAGTAACACAGTTGTGCCTTTGTAATATTTTACACCCTCGCTCACGTAACAAGTGTGGGTATTACAGTATATATGTTTTGGTCGGTACGTGCGTGACTTGCTCCCAGGAGGAGGATCTCCATTACTGTCAAAGAATGAAAGTGGTATATTTACATGTACCACCTGTAAATTACCACCTTCACCAGCAACGACATGCTATACTTTCTGAGGAAGTGTGTGTGTGTGTGTGTGTGTGTGTGTGTGTGTGTGTGTGTGTGTGTGTGTGTGTGTGTGTGTGTGTGTGTGTGTGTGTGTGTGTGTGTGTGTGTGTGTGTGTGTGTGTGTGTGTGTGTGTGTGTGTGTGTGTGTGTGTGTATTTTGTTTGGCCAAAATACCTATTTTTTTTTTTTTACCTGATTCTAGTCAGACTTTGTGGGAGGTGTAAACCTATCGTTCTTGAGGAAAATATGGCAAATGTCAAGGTCACAGGGCAAGGTAAAGTTTGACTCAGCAAAATCACCTTAGCAGTTTTTATTCAATTTTTATTCAGTCTTGTGTAAAGTGTTAACGGCAGTTCAAGTTGATTCTGCTGCGAGAACATTCACTCGTACCTGATGGTTACTGGGCAAGATCAAATTTCAGTCCCAGTATCTTTCTGTTGATTAAACTGAATAAACACATTAGTTTTGATCTGAGATAGCATTGGGCCGTCAGAGCACTCTCAATTGCTTGCAGCTCCAACCCCCTCTCGCCCCTGCAGGTCTAAAAGGTGAGTGGGTGCCATATGACGACGTTTTTCCCTCGGATCCGAAAAGGAGGAAAAACGTCACCTGCAGTGGCGAGATGGGTTCGAGCCCCACGCAAGTGAGAATCTTTAGTCGGCTCGATGTTAGCACAACATCTACGTAGTTTTAGGTGATATGGAACAAACTTGGTGAATGAGTTGATGACCATCTGAGATGACCTGTCGTGCTGAAAAGCCTTCGATAACAGGCCACGGTCATGTGGCAAGGTTAAATTAAAATTTTTATCCAACATCGACCAAACTTTGTGGAAGGGCTGAGGATAAGGCAAGAATAAAATTATTCGATTTCGAGAACAATCGGTTACTGGTCAAGGTCAAGGGGAAAATGAAAGGTCAAGATCACAAGGGAAGGTTAATTCAATTTTTATTTATTTAAAACCATATTTACGGGAAGGATTAAGGGTCAGACCATAAGCAAGGGATTCAGTTTTGAGAGTAATCAAAGGTCATGCTTACAAGGTAACGGTAAGGTAAATTTTCGACCCGTGTGTCCGAATGAACGAAGTAACTAAAGTGGTTTTGATCTAAATTGGATCAAACTTGGTGGATGCGTTATCACCAAAGGGACTAGCCTAGTTTTCTTAAGCAACAGGTCAATGGTCAAGGTCACAAGGCAGCGTACACATAAAAAGTTTTTACCCGATTAAGACTATCCTTTGTGGAAGAGTTCTGTTTAAAATAAGGATTAAAGAGACTCGGCTATGAGAATATTCACTCAAACATCAGGGTCAGAAAGGTTAAATGTCAAATCACTGTACAACGTCATACCAGACAGTTTTTATCTGGTCTGAACTAAAGCTGATGGAAGAGGTAAAGATTAGGCAGGAATAAAGTTAATCGAATTTGAGTTAACAGTCGCAGGTCAAGGTCACAGGCCAAGCCAAATAATTGGCCCTAACTACAGTTGGTGGGCACGGATCCCTCACTCTGCGTGCTGCTTGCTGTTTAATACTGAAGTCGTATTTACCAGCGTTTATCCATGAGAGTGCCACTCCTCGTGATACTCTGAAAAGATAAACTAAATCTTCTGACATTTCAGTCTTGGCTTGGTTTACTAGTTTTCATTATGTTTTATCTGGTAGTAAGTTTTTCGATTTTCAGTTTTTGACTGCTGGCAATTAGTCGATATCCTTAAGCGTAACAATAATAATTATGTCACCATCTCGCAATGTCCGAGAGAAGCTGAAGATAACGCATCATACGTGTATCCTAAAGTAAATACCAATGCAAAGGCAGTTTTAAGATTTTTAGCCGTTTCTTTTTCGTTGTTAGAACGAAAGGTTCTCAATTGCCTGTAACTAATGGCCATAATGTAGGAACAGCACCTTTATGTTTTTAATACAGTCAAAAGCAAATCTGGTGTTTGGTTTGCCAACATTGGTTATAAGTGCTTATAAAACAATTATCGTATTTCGACATACATTGTCATCTACATAAACCCACAAATAAACCCAGCCACATATTCCCCCTGCCTCGCATTCCCCAGCCACACACCCGCCCAAACACACATTCATATAGCAAAGAGTAAAACTGTGTCTTCATAAACAGTGATGGAGCGACCAGAGGGAGGAAAATGTGGGTTTGTGGTGCGGGGAGGTAGGGGCTCGGGCAAGCTGTGTTACTGTAAAGCTGACTTTTTACCAGTTTCCTCTATAAAGTATTGGCATAATATTGCACTCTGCATAACTTAGATTGAAATATTAAAACATATTGGACCGGAAATGTGATTCCATAAATCACCAGACTCAACTTTTGAACGAGGAAAATAATTATCGATATATATGATGCTTGTGGTGAGGTTATCAGCGTGTTGATGCCACACACCAAGGAGTATTACACCATTTGATGCAACCCAACGAAGGTCTCCGTCACAGTAGCTGGTCTTGTGACTCGGTAGGACTTATCATCACGTACTGGAAAAATATAATCTCCAAAAGGAACATCAGTCATTCTGAGGTTCAGCTGCATGTGCCGAAGTGTTGATCTAATTTATCTACCAGGGGGAGACATCTGAGTCGTTTGTACTCGTACAGTACCTCCAGTAACACCACGTAATCCCCTTGTCCACCCAGGAAATACTGAATTGACGAGTGCTTCATGGCTGGGATTTTCCTTTTTTGATAATTATAATATTTTCCTTTCTTGATCATTAATCTTATGTCAAGTCTTGACTAGGTTAAGTACCTTTCCCGTTCCAGAGAAAAAAAAAAATAACAGGAGGCACGCAAACAAGTAAATGGGAGCACGCAGCATCAGGGACTAAAGAGAGAGAGAGAGAGAGAGAGAGAGAGAGAGGATCATAGCAGTGAGCAAAGTAAGGGCAGAAAACAGCAGGGCGACAGAGAGGGGCCAGGCAGGGTCGGTATTGGCCTTATAATTAATTCAAAGGCGTGGTCTGATCTCTGCTTTAATCTGCTGCTGTGGGGAGGGCGCGGCAGCATTGAACCGTGTGTGTGTGTGTGTGTGTGTGTGTGTGTGTGTGTGTGTGTGTGTGTGTGTGTGTGTGTGTGTGTGTGTGTGTGTGTTACCCATAGTATCCTACGGGGCATAAATGGGTTGATCCCTGGCTACTACTAATCCTCTCGTGTTCGGCCAATCAGCTAACACGGGACAATATTATCCAGCTAAGTGTCAATCATGGGAGCTTAGGAGTATAAGTACTATCACCATTAACACTCTCTAGGTCTAGTATTTCACTCCTCCTACCGCCAGACTATTTTATTGAGAAAAAAAATCCTTATAGGAAGCGAAGAATCTTATCATTGCAACGATTAAGCTTATCATGGTCGAACATTTTGTGCATCCTATTCCAGCTAACACCAGATGGTTTTACTTAGTTTAAATTGAGTCATAGGAAACCTGAATATTAACCCGTTCATTCCGGTGACATGAACTTTAATTACCTCCGCCAACGAAGTTGGGGGAAGGTTATGCATTCACCTATGATTTTCTGTTAATTTGTCCGCAGAGTATCTTCAAATGTTCTCAATGAATTTGAATGAAATTTTGTGGAAAGGTGGACTATGGCCCAAGAAAAAACTGATTATATTTTGGGGAGGATCCGGATCCGAATCCGAAGTATCCAACACAATATCTCTAAAAGTTCTCAATGAATATCAATGAAATTTGTGGAAGGGTGGGCCATGGACCAAGAAAGAACTGGTTAAATTTGGGGGCGGCTCCGGATCCGGATCCTATGTATCCCGCACAATATCTCCAAGAGTTCTCAATTAATTTCAATAAAATTTTGCGGAAGAGTGGACCATGGGTCAAGGAACAATTGATTAAATTTGGAAGCAGATCCGGATTCTACGTATTCCACACAATATCTCCACGGATCCGGATCCGGATCCTTTTTAATGGCAATGGCTTTGGCGGTGGTATGCGCTTGCTGTGTGCTTTCTAATAATTTCCTTGTTACCTCGAGGCGACTTCATTCACTCTGAGGTTAATTCTTGTTTTAACCCGTCACGTCCCGAGGTTTTCCGCACCTCCGACATCCCCCAGTCCCGAGGTATTTTCGATTTTTTTTTTTTTGGCTAAAACCTTCGCTTTTGGTGAGAAACATCGAAAACTCATAGAGAAATCGCTCACCTGAGGTTTAAAGTGCCCAATCCAGGTAGGAGTTCCTCCTTACCTGAGTGGGTTTTCTAACATGCTGGCACCAAAGAAAACGAGTTCTATGGGAGGGTAACTATTTTATCCACTCATAAACGGTATTTATTTATTTACTTGGTACGAATGTATATGTAGTATGACTGTATATTGGTTTTCAAGCAGTAATAAAGGCATTATAAGCATTGTTTCACTCACTAACTAATCACCATACCTGACCTATTTTTGCCACACTACCTGATCATTATTTCTGGCTGTTTCTTCTTCTAATGCTATGTAAACATTGTCCTCCACATTATCATCGATTGGGGAATCACTCTGGCCCTGAATAACTTTACTAGCCAGGTCACTGGTAACAGGTCCTTTGCCAAGACAATGGCGTGAGGGGGGGAGGGGGGAGGTTATGCAGTGTAAGGCATTGTCCCTGCTTGGTATCTTGTACAGGAATAGAGGAAGATGTCCCATGTATACATACGAAAAATCACGTGCGAAAATTGAAAATTGTGCAAATTAGGTACCTTGCAATTGCACAACGTACTGGTACGTCGCCGGGACTGGCAAATGCAAATCGTAGTGACGTACCCATACGTCGTCGGGACGGGGCGGGTTAAAGAAGGTAATGAAGGTTAATTTCAACGCTTACAATGTAAAAGGTTCCCCAAAGTTGGCAACAACGCCTTAAAATAGCAAGGACAAAATAGAAAATGCATCAACGGACGAAAGCTGTTAAAAACCTACGAGTAAGAGATAGAGTAACACGTATAACAAGTTGGCCGTCTATTCATTCCCTCAGCAAGGTGGATTCTCTAGCATGACTCGAGACAATGTTTAAAGTTTATCCTTGTTACCACCAGAGAATTTCATTGAGCTTAGGAGTGAATTTCAAAGAAGTTATATGCAGTTATCATTAACTCTTCAATTCGTTAGATCTTCAATACATTAGTTGAAGAAACTCTTCAAGAAATAGCATGATAAAATTTTACGTCATCAGGCAAGTGTCGTTCGCACCTTTCGTATGATTTTTTTTTTTTTTAATATACTGTACTACTGCTAAGGAAGTTACTGAGAGCAGAAGAGACCTCTGGTATTGTGAGGTTAAATGTAGGCTATATTAACCCATTCCATGCTAGGAAGTCAGTTTTATGAATGCTGCTGACATACAATTTTATTCAACTCTCTGGACATTTCTTCGTAGTGAAGTGGCTATCAAGCCACAAACTTCAAGATTATGTCATTAATGTGGACGTCTAAGTCAAAATCGCTGCGGTGAGTTAATTAGCAAAGTCATAGTTGTCAATGGTATCCCGCTGTGTGCGTTTACAAAGCTGCAAGGTCTGGTTATCCTGCTATGTGAGTTAACAGACTTCTATAAGTCAGAGTTATCCAATTATGTCATTTGACACTTCAGTTTTGACGTGTGTTTATTAGTTCTTGTTATATACAAGTGAATTTATTCAGGTTAGGAACGGCCTCCCATACTAACTGGATTAAGGAAAACCATGTACATCTCTTCTATTTCGAAGTCTCTCCTTTTTTATAATCAAAAGTGCCTGGCAGTAAGAAAATTATAATTATTCAGATGTGTGTATGTGCTGTGGCAGCTATACTCGAATATACTAGGTGGTGTTTACAGTTTTTTTGGTGGTCATGTGGTGGTTGATCCTGGATGAGGTATTGGCTATGTGTGTTTGTGTGTGGGGTTTGTGTCGTGGCTGTTTTAGTGGCAGAGGTCAGAGGGAGGAATATCTTTTGTCTGTGGTTGTTTGAGAGTTACGTGGTAGGTATGGCTGACAGTTGATGAAGTGGAGGTGCCTGTAATTGTCATGGTGGTTATAGTTGTTCTGGTGGTTGCGTGGTGACTGATCCCAGGTGATGGTTGTGAAACTGCACGGTTGTGTGGTGGATATGGTAGTGTAATATTTATTGTATTGGAAAGGTTGTGAATGTATATTTGTTGTTATTATACTTGCGTGTTGCATGTCGCTGTAGTTGTTATGGCGGCTGTGTTATGGTTAGTATTACTTTTAGGCAATGAATATGAATCTGTTATTACTGTGATTATTAGGATAGATGTGGCTCTGTGGTGGCCTTTTGATGGATGATGATAATGGGTATATCTGTGGCTATCTATGTATAATGGTTGTAGTTGTGTGGTAATCGTTATTAGATAGTGACAGAGTACTAATGTTGTTTGGGTATCGGTGATCGTGGTTGTGCTTTGTGGATGCATGATGACTGTACTTATGTGATTACTGTGTACGGGTGACAGTTGTGAAGCGGTGGTTGTATCTGTGTAATGGTTATGAATATATGTTAACTATATATGTATGGGGATAGTCTAGTAGCTGCGATCGTGGGCGCTTGCTGGTTGGTGTGTGTAGTGGTTTTAAATATGTACTGATGGTAGTTCTGATTGCTTTCGAGGATGTGTGATTGTTGGGTTTTGTCAGGTTTATCGTTGTTGTGGCAATAGTGGTTGTGGTTGCTTTTGTGGACACGTGCAGATTGTGTTTGTGTAGTACTTGCGCTGGTGGAAGTTAGTCTTGTTTTAGATTTGGTTCTGGCTGCGTTTTTGTGCTGGGGGGTGACAGCTGTGGTTAGTTATGTGATTCCGTGCTGGTTGTGCTTAGCTTTGAGTTGACTGCGGCTGTGTAATGGTGGTTGTTTTGCGTCTGTGGTTATTCTTGTGGTAACGCAGTGATTGTGACTAAGTGGTGACTGTAGTTGTTTCTCCGGACTTGGTACTGATTTTGTGTGTGTGTGGTAATTGTGGTTGTGTGGTGGCTATAGTTGTTTTTGTGGCTGCGTGCAGGTTTGGTTTAGATGCATGATGATTGGGGTTGTTTTGTGGCAGCGTCAGGTTGGGTGCTTCAGGTGTTAAGATGGTCACACCTCTAATTATTACTCTGCTCTGACATTAATTATTCATGGAAATTTGCACGTTAATGAGGACGCGAGAAAGTTAGGTTAAGTTTACGATTTTAGGCATCCTTCATTCTCTCTCTGTCTCTGTCTCTGTCTGTCTGCCTGTCTGTCTGTCTCTGTCTCTGTCTGTTTGCCTGTCTGTCTGTCTCTGTCTCTGTCTGTCTGTCTGTCTGTCTGTCTCCCTCCCTCTCTCTCTCTCTCTCTCTCCCATTTTCCTCCATCCCTTTGATCGCCCCTCCCTTTGTTTAATATTTCCTGCATTATTTAAACCTCTCTTTCCTTTGCCTTATATACAAAGGGCAGCTTCATACCTCCATTTTGTAGTTCTGGTGGAGGGGAGGGAGAGAATAAAAAAAAAATAAGTTGGCAGGAAAATGTCATTCACAATACATAACGGCAGATGCGTTGGAAGCAAATATGTAGTGAAACCCCAGGGAAACTAATGAGTAGGTAAGTTAGTAGGTGGATGTGTATGCAAAAAATGTCAACAGCATATGAATAAGAAGGTTACACACAAACACACACACACACACACACACACACACACACACACACTCTCTCTCTCTCTCTCTCTCTCTCTCTCTCTCTCTGTAGATATGTAGGAAAAATACGTCGACAGCAGGTAATTAAGAAGGCTGTACAAACACACACACACACACACACACACACACACACACACACACACACACACACACACACTGTTGATATGTATGAAAAAAACGTCGACAGAAGGTAATTAAGATGGCTGTACACACACACACACACACACACACACACACACACACACACACACACACACACACACACACACACACACACACACACACACTCACACACACACACACACACACACACACACACACACACACACACACACACACACACACACACACACACACACACACACATTGATTTTATGCGTGTAGCACTTGTCGTATAGGGCGGAAATCCCAAGTTGTATGGAAAACTGTTAATAGAGAGAGTTGGAGCTCCAGTTTCACTAGTCATCAGTGTTTCAGAAACATGGATAGTAGGTTGGCATATCCTCATAAGCATTTTCCTCTAATTGTCTACACCCAACTATATGCACATAACACCTCACTGCTTCTATTTAAAAATTATGAAAAATAATGTCGACAGAACACCATGCTTCGGACTTCCAAGGAGGAGGGGGGACCATTAATGCCACAACTTCCCACTCTCCCGGTGACAACCAAACGACATGTACCATGCCGTTGTCTGACACTTGCTATTTATTTCTATAACATTCCTGACCTTACCTCTATCTTCCTCTGTTAAATACCACCTCTCTTCCCTTCAGCTTCATCTGTTTCTCACTGAGATTCAGCAGTCTGAGGTGGCTGATACCAAACCCTTCTTTTATCCTCCTACTTTCTCTATACTCGTTTCAAAGGCAAAGGTGACTGTAGTGTGTATGAACGCAAGAACATATCTTCTCGTGTTCCTCATGTCAAATCTGGTTTCAGCTATTCTGAGTTCTTTGGCTAAATACCAGTATATCTGTGATATTTACTTGTCTCCTGATTCTATTGACTATGCAAATTTCTTTTACTATTTTACTTCTTCGGTAGAACACATGTGTTTCATTTCCATATTCTTTAAAATCTCCACTTTAGGCGACTTCATTGTTCACCACCACCTTTGGCTCTCCTATGCATTCACTGATCCACTTGGTCAACAAGCATACATCTTTTCTATCTTTAATAACATAGAGCAGCTTGTTCAGTACCCTACCAATATCCCTGACTTCTTAAGAGAGTTCCAACATACTAAACCTTTTTCTTACAATTAATCCTTCTAGTCAGATCAAGTCAGGCATTGATCTGCTACTGGGAGGGTGTAATCCAGAACTATAGGTTTCACGGTTAGGTCGTCAGAGACTAAACCCATGACCCCACTGGTTTTTTCTCAGGGTGGCTGAACACCCAGGAGAACGAGATAACAAGACTTGTCAAAAGGCAGATAAGCTTCTGAGCCAATGGCGATGTAGCCTGGAATATGGAGCTCGTTAGCCTTGATTGGCAGTCCACCTTGGAGAATGAAAACTCTGATTTAAAATCTGGATAACCCTAGTGATTATGGATTTCATGCCCCTGTATATAAGCTAGTGGTTAGCCTTTCCCTGCCTTGGGAGGTTGAGAAAACATCTGCATCCCCTCCCGATAAAAACCAACATTGGCTGATACTGACTCAGGCTTGACTGGTGGGGGGGGAGGTCCTTCGCCGGGTGCTGTTGAGACAGTACTCTTAGACCCAGATGCTCTAACGAGGCTTGAGCTGGACTTGGAAGTCGGGCTTGGAAAGGTCCCAAGCCCAGGCTCATGGCCTACTCCTGTCGGGGTCAGTCAGCTTGACTCAGCCACATGCGGAATCAAGGCTCAAGTCTGACTTCACTAAATCGGGCTGAAGTACTTTCAGATCGGCCAATCACAGCACCGACTTTTGAATATTTGATTTTGTTAATAAGGCACGATAGACGAGAAGGGATTTTATAAAAAACGTTAGGTAACAGATCTACAGTCTATTCGAACTGGAAATCTTTGTGGGACAAGCCCCCTTCCTCTATGCCAGTCATGCTTATTTGGCAATTACCGTATGGCTGACAGTGCCTCCACTGTACTGCCACCACTTTCAAACCGACACTCGTGCCAATAACATCACCAGAGGTGTTCGTATGACTGGAAGACTGCTGCTCCTACAGTCTCCCTAATTTCCTTTATTATTCTATCTGTATGGCAAGCAGCCATAATCTATGATTCATTTGGCCACCAATAATGACAGGCCTTTGTGCACCAGCAGGACTACAGGGACTGCTTGTGGAAGCCATCCCTCCCCCTTGTAGAAAAAAAGCTAAAATTTGCGAGACATACTTTTTGCTATGATTCTATTTGCACTGTACAAATTCCAACAGTCATGGGCATTGTATACAAGAAGTGTGTAATGAAGCCTACATTCTTACTGCAATACAAGTTACAATGCATACCTTATAACAATAAAGTTGGCAACCACCTAGCATACTCGGTACTGTACATCAGTACTGATGCCATCGTAATGCAAATATGAATACAGTATTATAGAACATTGCCAGCAACACTTGTATGTGACATTATCAACCAAGTGAAAATTATTCTACTAAAACTCATACATGTGTACAAAACGCAGCCTTCACTAATGACACATTTTGCCTCAAATTAGGATGTTTTTTCCAACAATCTCACAGAAACCGTTTATTGTTCTAATAGGGTTTGTTGGTTAATTATCGTTTTAAAGGTAAATCTACCAAGGATTATCGATAAAAATAACAGATTCTCAATGATCATGTCTGACTCAAGCTCACTCAGAGACGGCTTGGACTTGAGATTATCTGCTTTACCTGTGCGAGGGTCAAGCCTTCTTTCTGCTTAACAGTTTTCTGCATGCGCGTCTCAAGTCCAGCTTTAGACCGACTCACGCTCCAAGGCCAGCTCAAGCTTCGTTCTTGCATTCTGACCTTAGAGCCCTGTCAGGGTGGCACCATGATGGCTGCTAGGTAAAGCTTTCAGGACTCTTGTTTTTTATGGACGTCACGGTGGTGCGCTTTAGGTGTCATAGGTCTGATGTACGCGCAGGGTCCCAGGAAGCCACAGGGCGTTGAACCGACCCGACAGTGCTTTCCTGCCACTGTTTGGTCTTGCCAATTTTCTTTTCTCACCACCACGCTCTAAGGAGCTGGGGTGGCTGTGAGTTGCCATATTTATATAAGTGCAGTGCTAGTGTGTAAACAATGAGCTCTAATTCCAGCTTCAACGATTTCACTCGCACCTTATGCCACCCCTGGAGAGAGACCCCGACGACCCTGCAACTTACCCTGCATCTCCCTGCCTTTCCAATGAGTCAGATGAGTCATCTGAGGACACTGAAGGTGAGGAGGAAGGTGGGGAGGGAGAAGGTTAAGAGGGAACTTTTTGCCATGCAAGCCATATGGAACATATGCTCCACCCTACATTGCTCTTGCCAGGTGTGCTTTTTCGATTATCATCGGCTCGTACCCTACTAAGTACAGGTGTGTGCAGTTTTGTAAATAGTGTATATAGTAGTGTGTGTGCGTGTGTGTGTGTGTGTGTGTGCGTGTGTGTGTGTGTGTGTGTAAGCAGAAAAAGTGCCTCAGTAAAATTAACTGAACTGATGGTAAGCAAAACAGAAATAGGGCTATTGAAATGTATAGTCAACAAAATAGAAATGTAAGGAAGTAATTTGTATATATGCATTGGCATATAGAATTATAGAAGTAAGCTGTATGATAAGCGAAACTGTTCCAAAGGAAATTACTTACAGTATAATTGAAGTTAGGTGTTATGTTACAAGTGTTTTGGGTTCGATTAGCATCAGCTTGTAACCAATTATCCACTGGTGTGTGGGACTTTGTAAATAGTGTATAGAATAGTGTGAGTATGTAGTGTTTGTAAACAGTGTTTGTAAATACTGTAGAAAAAGTGCCTCAGTACAATTTCGTGAATTAATATTAAGAGAAATTGAGATCAGGCTACTGAAAAGTACAGTAAAAAAAATGAAATGTAAAGATGTGATTTGTACAACTGTATTAGCGAATAAAATTAGAGAAAAGCAGTACCTTGAGTAAGACTACACCAAAAATAGGTATAAGTGAAGCTGTGTTATAAGTATTTTATGTTGTAAGTGCAGCTACAGTGAAGTTTATAGCCCCTTCTTCCTCGCTTCCACGCACAGTGTGCAAAGTGTGCCTGGGGAAGCGACACTGGCGAGGAAACGATCGGCTTGCCAGCACACCTGAGCCTGAGCCAGGAACGTAAGCATGTCTCGGGACACGGCCTGTATGGGCACAAAAAGTTACCCCTATTCATCACCACCTCGTTGTTCAACACCAGCGCCTGGCCTTCAGGGGTTATTTGCAGTGAAAAGACGAAGGATTGATGAGTCTTTTGGCTCTTTATTGAATTTCTTTAGGTCTAATATTGGCTGAGATATCAGGCCTTGAAAATGGGTAATTTTGTGAATTTCACCTGTGTCTGAGACCAGGCAGAGATAAATATAGCGGAGATCGACGGGTTAATTTAGTTACTGGGCCATGAAGAAGCTTGAATCTTGCTCCACCTCTCAGGAAAACTATGTTTGGACAGTAAATGGAAGGCATGTGTCGAGCCAGAGGAGTGCAGGGTTCATTGGGCTGAGTAATGTGAGCACCTGTATATGGCAGAACCATCCAACAGAAAGCTATTCGCAGGTGTTCAACCACTAGCTACAGTTCAGCCAATCGACGATGCTATGCTCTCTCTTGATGAAATACAGACAGATGGCAGTGGCTTAAATCAAAAGTGGTAGAGCAGTTAGTGTTTTTGACATCCATGTGAAATTAATCATAGGTGAGAGTAAAGCCATGATCCACGGATCATAAAAGCTCTTTGGCATGTTAGTGTCATTCCACTTTACAGGACAAGGAGTTTGGTCATCCCTGTTTGGAAAGGAGACCAACGCAACTGCACAAAATACCGCTGTGTTATCGTTTTCAATGTGCCAGGCAAGGTTCATTCTCGTGTGCTCTTTATCCATATGCAAGGCCAATTGCTAGTTTCTGAGCCATGAGTAATCGAGATTCACACCCAAAAGTCTAGAGTTGACTGGATCTTCGCACTATGAATCCTCATGAAACGTACAGTGGAAACTCCAACAGCATTACTGGATCCCCGCAGTGGTATTCGAGTTGATAGCCGATCTCAATTCAGATACCGAGAGTGCTGTCATGTGTGCAGGAAAGAAAACATCCGAGTTCTTTCCAGTAAGTTCTGGAATGAGACAGGGACGTGTTCTTGCCTCCTCACTTTTCAACACATGCATGGAATGGGCGGTGGATCGAGCCGTGACTCAGTGATAGGTATCAAATTGTAATGTTTGTAACCTGGACTTTGCTGATGATGCAGTTATTCTTGCAGAGTTGCTGAAAAAACTCCTCTCTTATCACTCTAGCAAGGCCTGTGGGCCCTCCAAAGAAGCGTCGGTTGTGGCATTTTGGAGCTACTGATTGGGAGGCCCTCAGGCAGTACTTCTTTGATTTTCCCTGGGATTATTATTGCTTCCACGGCAGAGAGCCATTAAAGTGTGCCTTGTGCATTATGGAGGTTATTCTCTCGGGCATGGAAGCATACATTCCTTTCTTACATTCTCTGACCAATAAAAAAAAGAAAAGTTTAATCACGCTTGTTCTAGTACTGTCCACAACAAGGAGAAGGCTAACAAAAGGAACCGGAGCCAATCCATTCCCGAATCTCATCTTTTTTATGCCTCTGCTCGGAGTCGTGCTAAGTCTGTTCTTCACCCTGCTAAAAACAGTTCCATTTTTACTTAATGATCTGAACTCGCCAACTCAAATTCTTCCCGCTCCTTCTGGCACCTTGCCTAAAACCTTTCTAAGAACTGCATCTCATCATCCTTCCCTCCTCCTTTCCACTTGGATGGCTCTGTAGCTATTTATTCTACTGATAAAGGAGAACTTTTCACTCAGACTTTCTCCACCAATTTCACCTTGGACAATTCCGGTGATGTTTCTCAATCGCTTCCCCCCTTTGACTTCCTCATGGATGACATTAAAATTTCTTCAACTGATGTATTTTCTGTCACCACTGGCCTGAACACTAATAAGGCATACGAGCCTGATGGGGTCCCTTCTGTTGTCCTCAAGAACTGTGCTTCTGTGCTTACACCTTGCCTAGGTAAACTCTTTCTCCTTGGTCTGGCAACTTTCACCTTTCCATCTTGCTGGAAGTTTGATCTCATTCAGCCTCTCCAAAAGAAGGGTGACCATTCCCAACCCGCTAACTATCGCCCAATTGCTTTAACATCCTGTATTTCAAAAGTTTTTTAATCTATTCTTAACAAAATATTGTTTAAAGCATCTTTCCTATCACAACCTTCTTTCTGATCGACAGTATGGGTTCCGCCAGGACGTTCCACTGGCGACCTTATCACCTACTTTTCAGACTCCTGGTCATCCTCTTTTCTGGACTTTGGCGAAAATTTTACCATTGCACTTGACATCTCAAAGGCTTTCAATTGAGCCTGTCATAAATCTTTAACTTTCAGACTGCCCTCTTACGATTTCTATCCTTCTATCTGTGCCTTCATCTCTAGCTTCCTTTCTGGTTGTTCTATTGCTGCTGTTGTAGACGGCCACCTATCGTCTCCTAGAACTATCAGTAGTGGTGCTCCTCAGGGCTCTGTCCTATCACCAACTCTCTTCCTATTATTCATCAATGATCTATGCTGTTCATCTAACCCTATCCCCTCATACACTTATGGCTCTACCCTTCAACTTTCCATTCGCTTCCTGCAGCGTCCATCTCAGTGGTTAATTCAACAAACCAGGGACGAGGTTATGGCACACATAATGTGTGACTTGGCTAATATCTCTCATTGGGGTAAAAATAATATTGTTTTTAACGCATGAATAACTCAGTTCTTACATCTATTAACCTGAAAAAATCTTCCACAGGAGTGCTCTCTAATTTTTAACAATATCCACTTCAACCCTGAATCATCATTAAACATACTTTGGGTTTCATTCACTTAGGAATTATCTTGGAAAGAACATATTACTTCTCGTGAAATCTGTTTCCAAGAGATTCACTTTGCTAAGCCGACTCCGTGCCTTCTTTACCCCTGCACAGTAGTTGACTTTATATAGGGGTTTTATTGGTCCCTGTGTAGTGTACAACTCTCATGTGTGGGGAGGCTTCCCACATATAGCTCTTCTTAACAAGGTGGAGTCAAAGGCTTTTCGTCTCATTAACTCTCCTTCTTTTACTGGCTCCCTTCGACCTGTCTCTCTGCCACACTGTTGCATCTTTATCTCTTTTCTATTGCTGCTTCAAAGGTCACTGTTCCTCTGAACTGTCTGCTTGCATCCCTCCACCACTACGGCCGGCGCAACAAACTTTCATCCCTTTTTTGTCAAGCTCGCTAATGCAAGAGTTAACCGTTACTCCCAGTCCTTCATGCATGCAACAGGTCAACTCTGTAACTGTCTCCCTCTGAATTTCCTACTGCCTATGATGTCTAGTCTTTCAAACACAATGTGCCCAGGCACCTCAAAATGAACGGATCTTGAATATGGCTCTCTGTTATCTTGTTTCTGTTTTTTCTTGGAGGGAACAATCTTCAGGCTCCTGGCCTTTAGTTCCTTCTTCCTTGCATAAAAAAAGCCCACAAGGTAAGGTAATCAACGAAAATGTGAAGCCACTGAGACTAGGGTCTCCTGGTCCTAGGCCAAGGTCCCGGCTTCTGGTGGCGTGTTGGATGATTAAATACAGTGTCTTCAGGTATGTAGGGGAGACATAGAAGTCTTGGAAAGATTCACAGTGGCGTACCCAAAACGTTGAAAAGAGCGGGCCTTTTTTTAAAACTCTTTTTAATTGTGCAGCCCAGGACTTTGGCGCAGTGATTTCGTACAGCTGGAGGGTTCGCGAGGGCAATGTAAGCCCCCCCCCCCCTCCCCGAGAAAATTTTGCATTTTGGCTAATCTTATGATCATTTTGATGCTATATGGAATGGGTATACGACATAAATATAGCATATTCTAAAGTCATTTTCAAGAACTCTGTGCCACTGAGTTATGATTCAGTCTCTCCAGTAACCTTATACTACTAAAATTCAAACGCTCACATTTCGGTCAAATAACTTTACAACTGCAGTAAAGTAATAACAATAACATTATAAAATTATGATAATTTAATCACCGTATTAGTCTCAATTAGAAACAGTTAAACTTATCTATCTATCTATCTATCTATCTATCTATCTATCTATCTATATATATATATATATATATATATATATATATAGTAGGGAGCCTCTGTGGTACAGTGGTAGAGTGTGCGTTTCGCACGCTGGTGGACGAGGGTTCGCCTCCTGCCAGAGTTGTAAAAACTTTGGGAATCGTTCACCGAGCCACTTGCTACTTTGGAGGACATAAGGGGTGCTGTGGTTGAACCAGTGTCGCACACTAGTATGCTTGCACCCAATCGGCTTAAGGCGGGCCGATTACACTTGGTTCAAAGACTCCACACACATCCAAAGCCACTACAACACTACTATTACACTCACAAGGACTTCTCACCCTACATACAATCTCCACCAGACAGCCTAAGCCACTGGGTAGAGATACATTGGCTATATCGTCCCTGCTTCGGTAGGGATAGGCCGGTCCTGCAGTGGACCTCATCGGCTGCTGCTGCTGCTGCTGCTGATGATGATATACAGTAGAACCCCAAAATTCGTACACAATTCGTTCCTGGAGGCTGTACGAGTTGCTAATTGTTCGAAAAGCGGATATTTTTTTTCCATAAGAAACAATGTAATTTGTATTAATCCGTTCTTTAATATGGATGAAACGGTAGATTTCGCCATACTATAATGAATGGTAAGATCGGAGACACGGGTTCCACTTTCAAGCTTTGCAATGAGTTCTTTTTCCAGCCCAATTGTTGTTCTCACTGCTTTACTTTTAGCTCCAGCTGACTCACTAATCTTCTTAGAGCCCATGATTATGTACAATTTTCTAACGAAAATACGTAATTCATCACAAAGTTTAATCGAGCCTGTATGACTGATGCATAGCTGGCGGAAGACAAAGCCAGACTGGCGACCATGTGGCACCTACGACGCCGCATCTCTTAGTGCAAATAACGGGTCACGGTACGAGAACTGGAGCGATTTTTGGGCGAAAAAGCTGTACGAAAACCGAGTTGTACGAGTAGAGAGGCATACAAATTCCGGGGTTCCACTGTGTATATATATGGAGCCTCTGTGGTACAGTGGTAGAGTGTACATTTCGCATGCTGGCGGACGCGGGTTCGCCTCCCGCCAGAGTTGTAAAAACTCTGGGAAGCGTTCACCGTGCCACTTACTACTTTGGTGGACATAAGGGGTGCTGTGGTTGAACCAGTGTCGCTTACTAGTATGCTTGCACCCAATCGGCTTAAGGCGGGGGCCGATTACACTTGGTTCACAGTCTACATACACATCCAAAGCCGCTGCAACACTACAGTCACACTCGCAAACACTTCTCACCCTACATACAGTCTCTACCAGACAGTCGAAGCCACTGGGTGGAGATACATTGGCTGTATCGTCCCTGCTTCGATAAGGATAGGCCGGTCCTGCAGAGGACCTCAACGGCTGATGATATATATATATATATATATATATATATATATATATATATACACTACATATATTTTGCAAAAGGGGGGGGGGGCATGGCCGCATGGCCCCTCCCCCTCCTTGGTATGCCACTAGATTCACCTATCATACAAAATGATCCATCATCCTTAATGAAAGTAGATCATATCATGATATTCCTTGGTTGATTGGCCTGGACTATGGTGTTACTGATTCAGTCAATATCAGTATTTGGTACTGTCGTTATGTTTTGTAAAACAAAAATCCGCAGCACACATGCTTTCAACGACTCGATTCTCGGAGTGCACAGGAGCCTTACCTCAATACGTCCCCATATGTTATCATCTAAAATGGATCTTATCCCACCTATAGTGACCAATACACGAGAGGTCTTGTGCTCACATTCATACCATATGGCTGTGAGACAAGGACACTGAAAAGAAACTAATTGCTGTAGTTGTAAGTGCTTATGGAGGACTATGGGTTATCGGTGAAACGACTCAACGTGTAATGAACAACTACTCCATGAGACTGACTCAATGTTTAGTACTAACATAATGCAAGAACGATAACTCCAGCTATATGGGCACATATCACATTTACCTGAAGTTGATTTTGTTCACAGAGTGATATCTGAGCCGACCTGGGATGAAGGAGACCATAGGAAGGGCAGCAAAACTCATGGCTGAAGCAAATCGATCGTTCATGTCAAGAGATAATTGATGCTGGGGGGGGGGGGAGACAGTCACTGCCTTAAAGACTGCAAGGAGGGATGTCGTGGATGGAGGCAAAGGGTGAGTGAGGCTATGCACCCTGCTTGGATTACCCCAAGTGAATGAGTGAATTTTTCTGCATATCCTGTCAATCTTTTCTCTCCAATGGGCTCCCCTGATCACAATCTTATTATCTTAACCTGCCCTATCACTCCAGTAATGCCAGTGGATCCTTCTACGAAACAGCATGTAGGGCACTTTATAAGGGCTACAAACCGTAGCTATTTAATTTTCCCAGGAGTAATTATCGCTTCCATGACTGAGAATCATCTGAATGTGCTTCGTGCATTACCTCAGACTAATGTAACTAAGCCTTGGTGTAATCGCAGCTGTTCTAATGCTGTCCACAAGAAAGAAAAGGAAAGGAATAATAAATTACTATCATCAATCCCAAAAATTGCTATATGGCAATAAGTCAGCTGTGAGAGATAGGTCGTCAGCAGAGGCGATGTTGGTAGTTTGCAGTGGCGAAATGGGCATTGACAGAGATGGCACTGACAGAGTCAACGTTCATAGAGACGGTATTGGCAGAGTTGGCATCCATAGAGTCGGCTTTTACGGAGTCATCGTTGACAGTTGGCATTGGCAGAGTTAGCAATGCTAATGTTGGCATCGCCAGAGTCAACATTGAGAGAGTCGGCGTTGAGAAGGTCAGCATTGATAGAGCCGGTGGGTTTGACCCTTCCAGGAAGGGACGAAGTGTCAATGTGAGGTCCTTAAACTATCCATAGTATGAAATCAAATGCCAGGCCTGATACGAGGAGAGGGAAATTAAGGCCAGAAAAATTATGGATGTAGCAACAAGGGCGTGGACAGAAGAGATGAAGAGTACAGGAAGGAAGGAATTATTGGAGACGAAAGACCCCTATTACAGTAGTCGCCTCTTACGACAAGCTTGGATACAGGAGAAGTATACTTCCCGTTCCTCCCTCCTCAGGGTGGTTGTCCACAATAAAGAGAAGGCTTACAAAAGGTATCAGAGCCAGTGCACCCACGAATCGTTTTCTTATGTAATCGTGCTGTCCATTCTTCACCGTATGAAGAATAATTTTTTTTCATACTAAATGGTCTGAACTCTCATACCCAATTTCTTCCCACTCCTTCTTGTACTGCTATGCCAAAAATCATTATTATAATTTTAATTCTTCCTCCTTCCCACCTTTTTTCCTTTCTGATATATCTGTATTTGTTTCTTCTTCTGGTAAAGAACTCTCTTCTCAGATTTTCTCTTCCAATTCCACTTCATAGTTCCAGTGCAATCTCTCCATCTCCTCTCCCTCTCCATTACTCATGCCTGACACTGTAATTTCTTCATATGATATACTTTACTGCCCTCCCTGGCTTCAGTCATAATAAGATAAATGGTCCTGATGGGGACCCTCCTGTTGCTTTTAAAAATGTGTTTCTGTGCTGACACCCTGCCTTTGCCTTTGGCTCTCGAGTTGTACCTCTCTTTGTTGAGGGAAATTTGGTCTCATTCAGTCCGTCATGAAGAAAGGTAACCGTCCTCTGTCCTGTTATTGTTGACTTGCTTTAACATCTAGTATTTTGAAAGTTTTATAATCTACCTATAACGGGAAAATTGTAAAATGGCTCATATTTCTAATTAGGGTAAAGGAAAATTTGGCTATAATGCATCAAAAACTCAGTTTTTTTTCTTTTAACCACCCAATTCTTCCATAGGGGTAACCTTCAGTGTTCGGTAATATACAATTCAGTCCTTCAACTTCTCTTAATACGCTTGAGGTTTCATTCACACAGGACGTATCATGGAAAGGTCACAGCTCCTTTGGAAAATCCGCTTCTAAGAGACTGGGTGTGATATACCGACTCCATGCATAACTAATCGACTTTGGACAGAGGTTTGATTTGCCCGTGTATGAATTACAACTCTCATGTGGGGGGGGGGGCGGATAGGGGAGATCTACACACACAACTTCTAAAAATGTCAGTTCGAGGCTTTGCATCGCATCAGCTTCCTCCCTCTTACTGACTTCCTTCAACCCCTCTCTCTCTCTCTCTCTCTCTCTCTCTCTCTCTCTCTCTCTTCGCTGTACAACTGCATCTTTATTCCTTTACCATTGTCATTTTACTGATCCCTGCTTTTCTTAACTGCTCGCTTGCATTTCTCCTGTAGTAGGGCATCCTCATAGCTCCCATGAAGTTGTACTGTCCATTCTCACCTCTTTTCTGTCCCGCATTCCAGTACCAATACTCTCAGTCATTCACACATGCAAAAGGTCAGCTCTTCAACTGCCGTCCACAGTCTGCATTTCCGTCTACCTATGATCTCATGGAAGGAACGAATTTTTGTGGACTTCAAACCTGTTTCTATTTCTTCCTTACATAAGCCCCCCCCCCCACACACACACACCGCTCGCTGGTGCAGTGGTAACGCTCTCGCTTGCCAACTGGTGGACGGGAGTTCGCGCCTCGCTCAGGTTGCGAAAAGTTTCACTGACGAAGTGGGTGGTTACTGTCCCCCTTGAGCAAGGGGACGGGTGTGTGCGTGTGTGAAGGTCACAGCCTTGCCCTTAGATTGGACTATATGAGCCCTCAGCTCCCTTCCGGGAGGGTAAAAGCTGACGATCACGACCATCAAAGTGATCCTGACCGACCCGGTGAATCACACACACACACACACACAATTTGACAAATGAAAATGAGAGAGAGAGAGAGAGAGAGAGAGAGATTACGAAATCGAGACTGGGGAAAGAAGGAGGATAGCACAGCCTATGGATGGACCCGATGCAATGAGGAAAATTTATTGTTAACGAAAACGTGTTAGAGTATCTCTGTCCTAGAGGAATACAGCTCGTATCTAATATACTATAGCACTAGCCGTGTGTGTGTGTGTGTGTGTGTGTGTGTGTGTATTTTTGGCAGCTGAAACTATACATTCAAAACTCACCAAAATTGGCACAGAAATCGCAAAAAAATCGCTGATGTGAAAAAACTTGGTCCCATCACGATTGAAAAACTTTTACTATATTTAATAAGCGATCACATTTTGGCCAAAAAACGCCGCTCCTGGCGCCCGGCATAGGATCTCCGTAGAATTTTTTGCCCACAGGTACAACTAAAGTATTTCGGACTTGCGTTCGGACAAATTGGGTTCCATTCCCAAAGCTGCAAATAACGCGATCAGTTGGTTAGCTGCAAAAAAATCCTATGACAACGTTACACTAGAAGAGCACATAAACGAGAGAGCCCTCCGCAGGAGCAAGTGCTAGGGGCCCGAAGGGCCTACGAGCATTTGTACAACTGCTATAATCCTCTCCTGTCTTCTTCCTCCACAGCCTTGTCTGTTGCCTTCTGGTTCCTTTCCTTCCTTCTTTATTTCTCTGTTCTTTTTTCTGTCGCAACCTGTCCGTGTCTTCGTAATTCTTTTCTCTTCACTTTCCTTCTTCCACTTCCTCACCCACTTGTCTCGTCACGGCCAAGTTTCCTCTCTTTCTTATATCTTCTTTTTTTCTTCCTCTTTCTTGCTTCCTCATGTTTTTAATGCACCTCTCTTTTTTCAGTATACTCACCTTACGAGTATTTCTTTCCTCTTTGCTAGAATTCCGCCCCCTCCTTTTTTTCTTCCCTCCCCTGATCAGCACCTTTTTGGAGTTTGGGGACGTAGAACTACTAAATATAAAAAAGTGACATTGTGTTTATTGTGAAGGTACATTTTTTTTTTTTTTTTCACGATAGTCACATAATTAGTAACCTTTATGGATATAATGTTTCATATAAATTTTTCCTTACTCTTCGATCTTTCTTTCTGTTCCCATCCTATTTCATCTTCCCTCTTCTTCTTCAAGTCCCTCACACACTCCCCTCCTTATAGCAGAAGCATCTCTTCAAAGGCTGCTTCCGTGTAGTTTTGGGGATTTCGTAAGATCTCTTTCTCAACGATTTACTTTCCTCATGTTTGTTATTAATGCAAACTACGAACAGCAGATATAAATAACAAACAAAACAACATCATAGTGTAAGATGCAAAGTAAACCGTTAAGGAAGAAGTGGCAAGAAGTCGCCCCCAACAACGCGGCTTATTTTCAGTTCATCCTCCCCAACAACACCTTGCACTCGCCCACTCGTTCTGGTTATAGTTTTTCCAACCAATAATCTCTCTCTCTCTCTCTCTCTCTCTCTCTCTCTCTCTCTCTCTCTCTCTCTCTCTCTCTCTCTCTCTCTCATACCAACAAATCTTATTAAAAATCGAAAGCTTTCATCTGGTGGTGCAACCAAAAGCTGTCGTCTGGCGATAGCAATACTACTGAAAGAAGGGGCACACGGTGAGTGCAGCACATAACTCTACAGTAAATCTAAAGGCCAAACATCTGGCTTTGCCCTGTGACCTTGACGTTCGACGATTTGTTTTTATAACAGAATTGCTTCGCCTACTTTTCACCGAGTATGGTATAATTTGAATTAAAGCTGTTGAAGTTGACCTTGCCCTGTAACCTTAGCCTTTGATCAGTTATTCTAAAAATTGGATCTTTTAGTCATTATCCCACCTTTATTAATTCCCCCAGGTTCGGTCCTCATCGAATCAAATGTGTTTGAACCACTGGGTCGAGCATTTGACTTTTCCCTTTGTCCATGACCTCTGACTAATTGTACTCAAATTTGAATCACTTCATCATTGTCTTGTCCTCAACCCTTCCGTTTAGTTTGGTTTACACTGAATCAAAACTCTTGGAGTTGACTGTGAGGTGTAACACTGACCTTTGGCCTTTTGTTAAAACAAATAAAACAAATAGCGGTGCCGCATCAAACCCTTCCCCTGTAGTGATTTTGGCGCCGACGTATAAACACAACAGGACATATAGTAATTATTGCGCTCCAGTCGGATTGAGCTGGTGAAAGTTTATATCCAAGGGGTGGTTGGGGTTGATTCCTCATGTAATGCCACTCAGGGATGAGTGAGGCTGGTCACTCTCATCTTAAATGTCGGGACCAACTGCCTAGCCCCGGGCTCCAACGCTTCTCATGGGGCAATGTGGGATTGGATGATGGATGGATGGATGGACATATAGTAAAAGATGTCACATCAAATTTGGAGTAAATCGGGTGAAAATTGACGATTTTATGCCCATTTGAAATTTTAGGCCCGACCCACCTGACATTGACCCCCCTACCGCTAACTGCGGGTGACCCCCCTGATGTAATAAGGCGTGTTATAGGATGCAGATTTGAGAGATGTACAGTTAGGTTTCGGTTTCATGTCGATATGACGAATTTGACAGGAGTTAGGGCGAAAAAACTATTTTTACATTTTAAATTGTTTGCGCCTACAGACTAGGCCTTGGCCTAATTTGGCCCAAAATTTAATCATGTGATTAGAAGGTCATAGCCCATCATCACTGTAATTTTGGTCAAAATCGCACCCGTAGTTTTCGCGCAAAATTTTTAACAGACAGTCAAACAAACAAACAAACCGGGTGAAAACTATACCCTTCCCCGAGCCCCTCCGGGGCGGGAACTGGTAACAAAATCAACCCATGTGAAGACCCTCAATCTTTCTACCAAGTTTACGCAGATCGGACCAAAACTTTTTGAGTTATGTTATTATTACGTACACACAGACGCACGTCAAGCATAACAAATACCTCGCTCTTGCTGTCACAAGGTAGGATGTAATGAACTACATAGGCAACATGTACCTGTACTTGGTTTTACTTGCCTTTGATACGAAACTAATAAATCACAGACGGAACAGGACAGAAGGCACGTCTAAATCAAAACGTTCAGGACTGTATTCGCGTTCGTACTGGGATGGTTAGTCTTGGTGTTTGGTGACTTTGCATCAGTCCTACAGTGGCTATTTGCTCGTCATTTTTTTTTTTTTATTCATATTGGACTATAAAGCATTATTAAAAATTTTGAGGGAAAAATATCCCCAGGAACAAAACCGAGATAATCATAGTAATTTTCAAACATATTCTCCCAGAAAGAAGTGAGCTGAGTCTGGCAACAAGCGTTGATAAGAACAAGATTAAAAAAAAAAAGAAAAAAAAAAGGAAGCTTTAAAAAATATTTTTTCTCGGGGAACTTGAAAATCTATCATCAAACTGAATGGTTGGCCTCCTTTTCTCTAATGATGCGTTTTCATTATATTTTTGGTAGTTTTAAATGTGTCCAGTTTCATAAGAGAGAATTTTCAGTACCGAATAGTTAAGTAACGACTTAGTTAATTGTTTCAAAAAGACTATCGTTAAACATAAATACCTAGTGGTAGGTTTATATATATATATATAAAAGCCACAAGAATGAAGAGGAAAAATATTCCTTTCCTCCCTCATTCACCGCCTTATTTCATCTATTGGTTTTCATTGTCTTGCCATTTACGGCTTTCTTACCCCTTCCCTCATTTTCTCACTGTCACTTCCATGTCCCTGCATCCCTTATTACTTCCAGTTTTTTCACCTAAGGCAGGGGTTCTTAACCTCTTTCTTCCACTTCCTGGCTAGACGTCGTCGAAGGAGCACTACTCCTCTGTGCCAAAGAGACATGTGTATCCCAGTATTTAGTGGAATTATACAAAACAGGTACAATCAACACTGCAGCTTCACATTTCGCGATTAGACGAAAAGCGCTCCCCTCGCAGTAAAGACCTGAGCGAACCCTGGGAGAGTTCCGACTCAGTCATGCTTTTAAATAATGTTATAGCCTCTATCATACCAAGGAGCCCTCATCCTCTGTGACAATAGAATAACTGGCCATGAAAACGTCAGCGAGAAAGAGGCGCTATAAATCTCAGGGTAGCTCACATTTGCAACCTTTTGGAAACTAAATTTTGGTATGTATATCACAATGTCGTCAATCTTACAAGTCAAGCTGACCTGGCTTAGCTTCTCAGAAAAGTGAAGGATATGACATGGAACATTATTGGTACGGTATTACAGTAGAGAGATCAGGAGACTAGGTGAGGGATTGATAGCATTGTCAGATAGTCACATTCTGTGCTAGAGAAGCAAATAAGAAGAGAAGGAAAATGGTGTACTGTATTTGATTAACAATCATTTAATTTGTAATTATAAGGAAACTTAGAAAAATAATAAATAGTGGTAAGGATATTAATAAGGCTACATTAGAGATAATAAATAATTTAAAAAAATATATATATGCTGCCACATGAGTTTGTGATGACGAGGGAATAGAAAATCTTTATACAAATGCTGAGGAAGCAATGATAAGGAAAAAAAAAACTCAGTAAGCTATATATATGTTAAGGAAAACAATTCGTAAGTAGCTCCCCCCCCCAAAAAAAAAAAAGAAGTGAAATTGCTCTAGGACTTTTTGTAATGGTCAATCGGAATGCTGAAAGCCAAATGTTAATGGAATTTGCAGAAGATTAACAGTCTTAGGATGCTTACAACTTTCTTTCCAAAGAAAGAAACTAGAAAGTGAACATGGATGGGACAAAACTGTAAAACAATGTCTGAAATGGATTTGATCTCCATTGACAAAATACAAGCCGTTACAGTAAAGTACGTAATTTCACTCATCAGAGTGAATGTGCAAAGTTACCACAGAGTGGTGAGACGGCGGTTACTACTAGACCTGAGAGGAGAAAGAGGGAAAAGCTTATTCAAAGGAAAAAAAAATAGTAGTGACACAGAAGGCAGTGCAGTTATTGTTGCTGTTGATTAACTCAGGTCTGTCTGAGTAGATCCGTCGACAAGTTAGGCAACTGCTTCTTCGGTGCAGTCCTACAGGTACATCACAGTATATACACCAGGCAGGGGTCTGGTGCTCCGTTATGGTAGAAAACGCCTAACCAGGATCAGACCAGGGTCCTTCCCAGGTCAAGGCTACGGTGTTTAGTCTGCTAATTCAGAACAGGAAGATATGACAGTTTACAGGCATTTTAATGGAATCAAGGGAAGAATATGAATGGTACACTGAGTAAATATACAAAGAAGAAGCAGTTACCCTCTTCCCTTTTATTTAAAAAGAAGCGATTAAATAATCTATGTTTTCATTTATGTTACAAAACATTTAGATAGGACACGGAGAGCATAACAAAATCCCCG
Organism: Coenobita brevimanus; assembly: GCF_032717465.1. Taxonomy (NCBI): domain Eukaryota; kingdom Metazoa; phylum Arthropoda; class Malacostraca; order Decapoda; family Coenobitidae; genus Coenobita; species Coenobita brevimanus. The sequence continues at coordinate 10,686,581 of NC_137014.1, forward strand.
ATAGCTTAACTTTGGTATGCTCAAAAAGGAGTTGAAAGAATTATGTTAGATGCCACATGGAAAAATAACAACGATTCCTTGGTAAAGCAGAAGACTCAACCAATGTACAGTAAAAAAATGTAAAATATTAGTTAGGAAATAATTTTATTGAAAATAGTCTAAACCCATACCTCATTATAAATATATGTAAAACAAAGATCCTATTCATATCTGAGATGGAGTCACCTTCAGCATGTAACATCAACATTAACTGAATGTGTATCAAAAAACAGGAACAACCTTAGGTAACACTATAAAGGAAGCTGAACAACAAAAGGAGTAAAAAGGACAAACGCTGTGAATGGGATATTCAACAAATAAACTTTTAACCAAAAATAGGCTGAGCATGTAAATGACTAGGAGTTCTTAAAACCTCTCCCTGGTCAACAATGCTACATGAATGTGGGATATAATATGTGCAAGGGATTGAGCAGAAAACTACAAACCGCTAGTATGGTTACACAGACGGATACAGTGCACCACATGGACAGCGTTGAAGAGCAACGAAACAGTTTTTAGGCAAGCCTGTTTCAAAACACATATTCTAATATTCACTAGAACAAGATGGCTTATGTTACTAGGTCATGTCCTAAGGAAGCAGAGGACTGAAAATCTCTTGACCACAAGGAAAAGAGATGGAAAAGGATCACCAGGAGGACCAAGAAAAAAACACATCCACAAAATGCTGAACTGTTAACAGAAAAGCGATAGAGTTAATACAGTTGGTGGCTGAACGGCAACGGTAGAAAGACACAACCCTCAACAGCTAAGACTTTATACTTCGGTAAGTACACCCCAAAAGCCGAAATGGATGTAAGTTACATTTTTCGTAGAACTGGTAATAGATGAACAACCACAGTAACTGAATGGCATGCCATGAGGAAGTGTACGAAAGAAGCAGTCAAAACAAGACGGAGATGAGCTAGGACTAGATGGAACAGGCTACTAGCTAGTAGGTGAGGGTAGAGAAAGATGGGAGAGGCATTCTTACTGACTCAGGCTGATGATGATGTTGATGATGATGATGATGATTATCAGAGTGAAGAAAAATGGGAGAAGCTTTTCTTCTGTCTCAGGACTGTCACAGGTTGTTCCTGCTGGTAGTAATGATGATGAAGATGATGATGATCATGACCCTCCGGTATTGGCATGACAAGTCCTTTATCTCAACATCATCATCATCATTCGGACCTCCTTTCCCACCCAAGGGCAGGGTGAGGAGTAGCAATGTCCAGACAGCACAAACTTGCCCAATCCAATAGGCCACGCTTCCATTCACCCATCATTCAAGCCCCCGGAATCCTGGCTCTACCGGATACGCCAAAAACATTCACCACATTCTGCGGCTTCACACAAACGTATCCGATTGAGTCAGTCCGGACGCTGCCATGCTCACAAGGGGTGCCAAAATCCCTGATCATGCACTTCTCCTCACAACATTCATCCAGCTAGCTCGATCTCTTGTCAGTTCCCTAGCGTCACCGACTTCCAAACCTCTCTTCCTCAAACACTCAATCACCATATCTCTCCACCTTCTCCTTGGCCTACCTCGCCTCCTCCCTCCTTCAAATTCGCTTAGGTATACCTTTTACACCACTCTATTGTTATCCATTCTTTCCACATGACCATACCATCTCAGGACACTCTCTTCGATTCTGGTGTCCACCGACTTCCTCACTCCACACCTTTCACGAATCACATTATTTCGTATCCTATCCACCCTCTGTACTCCACATACATTCCTCAACAGTCCCATCTCCACTGCTCTTACTCTTGACTTTTCATTTTCATGCCACACCATGGTCTCACACCCATATGTTAAAGTTGGCACTAACACTCCCTCATGTAAGCCTCGTGCAGCTGCAACACTCAAGCCTCTGCTTCTTATCAAGGCTTTCATTGCACCAGCTGCTTTTCTTCCTTGTGTCAGTCTACTTTCAACTTCTTTTGCACATTTTCCTCTCTTTTCTATCACTTTTTTTTTTTTTTTTTTAATGCGAGGAAGAAGGAACCAAAGGCCATGGCCCGCAGTAACAGTTCCTTCCAAGAGAAAAACAAAATACAATAGAGAGCCAAATTCAAGATCCGATCATTTTGAGATGCCTGGACACACTGCGTTTGAAAGACTGGAGATCATAGGCAACAGGAAATACAGACAGAGGGAGACAGTTCCAGAGCTGACCTGTTGCATAAATGAAAGACTGGGAGTAACGGTTAACTCTTGCATTAGAGAGTTGGACAGAAAAGGGATGAGAGTTTGCTGCCAGACGGGTGCTACGCGCCCGTCATAGAGGTGGAGGAATGCAAGCAGACAGTTCAGAGGAGCAGTGACCATTAAAGTAGCGATAGAAAAGAGATAAAGATGCAACAGTGTGGCGAAGAGACAGAGGTTGAAGGGAGTCAGTAAGAGGAGGAGAGTTAATGAGACGAAAAGCCTTTGACTCCACCCTATTGAGAAGAGCTGTATGTGGGGAGCCTCCCCACACATGAGAGTTGTACTCCACACAGGGGCGGATAAAACCTCTGTATAGAGTCAACAATTGTGCAGGGGTAAAGAAAGAGCGGAGTCGGCTTAGCACACCCAATCTCTTGGAAGCAGATTTTACAAGAGATGTAATATGATCTTTCCAAGATAAGTCCTGAGTAAATGAAACCCCAAGCATGTTCAAGGATGATGCAGGATTCAGCTGAATATTATTAAACATTAATGGGTATACCTGTGGAAGATTTTGTCGGGTTGATAGGTGTAAGAACTGAGTCTTAGATGCATTAAAGACAACCATATTATTTTTACCCCAGTCAGCGATACGAGCCAAGTCAGACATTAGGTGTGCATAGGGTTAGATGTACAGCTTAGAAGATCATTGATGAATAAAAGGAAGAGAGTTGGTGATAGGACAGAGCCCTGAGGAACACCACTGTTGATAGATCTAGGAGAAGAACGATGGCCGTCTACAACAGCGGCTATAGAACGACCAGAAAGGAAGCTAGCGATGAAGGCACAGATAGAAGGATAGAAACCGTAGGAGGGCAGTTTGGAAATTAAAGATTTATGCCAGACTCGATCGAAAGCCTTTGAGATGTCAAGTGCAATGGCAAAGCTTTCGCCAAAGTCTCGAAAGGAGGATGACCAGGAGTCTGAAAGGTAGGTGAGAAGATCGCCAGTGGAGCGTCCCTGACGGAACCCATACTGACGATCGGAAAGAAGGTTGTGATAGGAAAGATGCCTTAAAATTTTTCTATTAAGAATTGACTCGAAAACTTTTGAAATACAGGACGTTAAAGCAATTGGACGATAGTTGGAGGTTGGGAGTGGTCACCCTTCTTTGGGCCTGGCTGAATGAGAGCAAACTTCCAGCAAGAAGGAAAGGTACAAGTTGACAGACAAAGGCGAAAGAGTTTGCCTAGGCAGGGTGTAAGCACAGAAGCACAGTTCTTGAGAACAACAGGAGGGACCCCATCAGGCCCATATGCCTTGTTAGTACTGAGGCCAGTGATGGCAGAAAATACATCAACTGAAGAAATTTTAATGTCAGCCATGAGGAAGTCAGAGGGGAGAAGTGATGGAGGAACAGCACCGGAATCGTCTAAGGTGGAATTGGAGGAGAAAGTTCAGGCGAAGAGATCTGCTTTATCAGTAGAAGAAATAGCTACAGAACCATCAGAGTAGAAAAGAGGAGGGAAGGATGATGAGTAAAGTTGTTAGAAAGATTTTTGGCAAGGTGCCAGAAGGAGCGGGAAGAATTCGAGTTGGAGAGTTGAGAGCATTTAGTATGGATGAAATTATTTTTAGTAGAGCGAAGAACAGACTTAGCACGATTCCGGGCAGAAACGTAAAGATGATGTGATTCAGGGGTGGGTTGGCTCCGGTACCTTTTGTAGGCCCTCTCCTTGTTGCGGACAGCATTAGAACAAGCGTGATTAAACCAAGGCTTTCTTGCGTTAGTCAAAGGATATGAGAAAGGAATGTATGCTTCCATGCCCGAGAGAATAACCTCTGTAATGCGCGAGGCACACTCAGATGGCTCCCGGCCATGGAAGCAATAATCATTCCAGGGAAAATCAAAGAAGTACTGCCTGAGGGCCTCCCAGTTCGCGGCTCCAAAATGCCACAGACGACGTTTCCCTGGAGGGTCCACAGGCCGTACTGGAGTGATAGGACAGGTTAAGGTAATAAGGTTGTGATCGGAGGAGCCCAACGGAGAGAAAAGATTAACAGAGTAAGCAGAAGGATTAGTTGTGAGGAAGAGGTCAAGTACGTTGGAGCTCTCTCCAAGGCGGTCAGGGATTCGGGTAGGGTGCTGTACAAGCTGCTCTAGGTCATTAAGGATAGAAAAGATGTAGGCTTGTTCACCAGGTGGATCCGTGAAAGGAGAGGAGAGCCAAAGGTGGTGGTGAGAACATTGAAATCTCCAAGAATGGAGATTTCAGAGAAAGGAGAAATGGACAGAATGTGTTCCATCGTAGAAGTAAGATAGTCGAAGAATTTTTGATAGTCAGTAGAATTAGGGGATAAGTAAACAGCACAGATATATTTAGTCAGAGAATGACAGGAAAGCCGAAGCCAGAGTGTGGAGAATTCAGAAGAATCAAGTTCAGGAACACGAGAACAAGATAAGTCGTTGCGTATGTATACACAACAGCCACCTTTGGCTTTGAAATGAGTATAGAGAAAGTAGGAGGATACAGAAAAGGGTTTGCTGTCGGTTGCCTCAGACAGCTGAGTCTCCGTCAGAAAAAGAAGGTGAGGTTTAGAGGAGGAGGTGGTGCTCAACAGAGCGAAAGTTAGATGAAAGGCCGCGAATGTTGCAGAAATGAAGAAGAAGAGAGTCAGACAGTGGTTCCAGGCACCTTGAGTCGTCACCGGGAGAGGGGCAGATGGCGGGGGCATTTATGTTCCCCCCCCCCTGGGGACTCCGAGGCTTGATTGATAGACGCCATTTTTGTTGATTTTTGAAAAGGAAGTGTAGTGTGTACTTTGCATGTAGTTTGGTGAAGATAGTTAGAGAAATTTGTATTGGAGAGCATGCTGGCCTACTCTCTGTGTAACTGAGACACTGAAAAAGTTCAGCAAAGGGGGATGGTCAGGAACTAGTCCTGAGGGCTGATGAAACGGGAGCTCCAGCACTCCCTGTCATCAGCTTTCCATCCACCTCGGGAGTACTGCCCTGCTCGACTGGTGCTACAGTCTACTCCTACTGTACTCAAGTATTTGAACTTTCTCACCAGTTCCAGTCTATTTCCATTCATTGTGACATCACACTGGGAGTCACCTTCTCTCTCTCAATAACCATCACTTTACTCTTCTCTACATTTACTCTCAAGGCACGACGCTCACAGACATCAGCAAAACTCTGCACAAGCCTACCAAGTTCTTGGCCGGTACGTGCAAGCAGTACTGCATCACCAGCATACAACAAATTTGAGATGTTCCATCTATCACCATTCATTACCAATGCCATCCCTCTCTCCCTTACTCGTGTTTTTACTTCTCTCATCATTCCATCCATATATATATATATATATATATATATATATATATATATATATATATATATATATATATATATATATATATATATATATATATATATATATATATATATATATATATATATATATATATATATATATATATATATATATATATATATATATATATATATATATATATATGTATACATATATATATATATATATATATATATATCGTGTTCGTTTCGTTTTCGTTTTTAAAGGCTCCAACATGCTTGCATGTGTCGGCCTTGGTCACCTAATGGCGGCTCTCCATCCTGCACGATCCATTGCAGCCTCCCTGTTCAGTCCCTTAACCCTAAGGTCACACTTAATGACCTCGTCCCATGTCTTTCTCGGTCTACCCCTCATAACCCCACCCCCAATATTAACACTTCTCACCTTCCTCACCCAGCTATCATCCCCCATCCTCTCCACATGTCCAAACCACCTCAATCTACCTCTCCTCATCACAACACCAATACACTCCAGTCCCATCCTACCTCTCAACTCTTCCATTGTAAACCCAGCCCCTCCAGGCCTTGGACGCAGGGACGCACTGCACATCCACCTAATCATTGTCATTTCTGTACGTCTGAGCCGGCGAATGTCTTCCTCCTTCACTGCCCAGGTCTCACTGCCATACAGCATTACACTCCTAACACACGCTGCATACAAAGACCCCTTAGCACGTAGGGAGAGCCCCTCAATGTCAGGAGAGGCAAGAGCTCCCTGAACTTCTTCCAACCACTTCTCACCCTAGCCACAGAGCTAGCTCCAGCCCCACCTCCAGCACACAACATGTCTCCTAAATAACAAAACTCTTCCACACACTCAAGAGATTCACCAGCAAGTTCAATTCTTTCACGTCTGACGATCTCCACCTGCTCACCCCGGCACGCCGTACACATAAAATCAGCATTATCTCGCAGTCTACCTCTGATACCACTACATCTCTTATGCACCCATTTATCACACACACCGCACAAGATGGAATTACTTCCCACGCCCTTGTGGCAAACTGCACATGGCCACTCTCCCTCGTCTTTGACAGTACCGCCACCAACCCTAGATATCATCACTTTTGTTTTATCTGCATTTATATATATATATATATATATATATATATATATATATATATATATATATATATATATATATATATATATATATATCGTCTTTGACAGTACCGCCACCAACCCTAGATATCATCACTTTTGTTTTATCTGCATTTATATATATATATATATATATATATATATATATATATATATATATATATATATATATAAAAATCATGGGGACATCACACAATCTTGTCGCACGCCGACACCGATCGTGAACCAATCTTGTCGCACGCTGACACCGATCGTGAACCATTCACATACTGTAGATGCCCATTAACCCTTACACATGCTTCGCTATCATCATAAAAACTCTTGACTGCATCTAGCAGCTTACCATCTACACCATACATGGGAAAAACTTTCCACAATCCCTCTCTGTCTACTTTGTCGTATGTTTTTTCCAGATCCATGAATGCCATAAACACCTTATGGTCCTTCTCACAAGCCCTCTCTGCTGTCTGTCTCACTGCAGCTACTTGATCCACACATCCTCTGCCACTCCTAAAGCCACCCTGTTCATCACTCACTAGGACTTCTGATATCTCTCTTACTTTCTCTATAACAATTCTTCCATATACCTTCCCTACAACACTCAATGAACTTATGCCATGATAATTCTTGCACTCACTTCGTTCATCTTTATTTTTGTACAGGGGTACAATTACAGCCTTTTTCCACTCTGCAGGCACAGTTTCACTCATCCATGCCTTCTTGCATATCTCCAACAAACACTTCATTCCACTCTTTCGACTACACTTAAGCGTCTCTGCATACACCTCATCAACCCCAGCTGCTTTCCATTCTTTCAGCCGCTTCACAGCACTCTTCACCTGTGTGAGTGTCACGTCTCCTGGCACTGCATTCCTTCTCTGCATACCCCCAAAACCAATCATGTTTACAGCCGCTCTGCTCTCTATTCCCATTCTTCAGGCTTTCAAAATATTCTTTGCATCTGGTCCTTACTTCATCTCCATGAGTTAGTAACCTACCACCTGCATCCTTCACACCATCACATTTCTTTCCGCTTTCACTTCTACATTTCTGCACCTCTTTCCAGAATGACTTCCTATTTTCAGGGTACTTCACATTCATTTTTCTTCCTAGATCATCATTTATCTCCTTCTTTTTCCTTTTCACTAGTCTCTTTACGTGCTTCTTGCTCTCGATATACTCAGTTCTTATTTGAACTGGACCTCTATCCTGTAACCACTTTAGCCACTTCCTCTTTTCCTCCATTGCTCTCTCAACCTCCTCATCCCACCATGCCATACCCTTCTTTTTTGTTGATAATCTTGCCACACCACACACCACTTTAGCATTCCTAACTAAGCAATCCCTATATGCATTCCACAGGCTGTCCAGATCCAATTCATTCTAGTTCACTGATTCTAACTCGTCCTCTACTTTGGTCCTGTAATCATCTGCCATTTCTTTGATCCTCAGCTTCTCAACTTTCAGTCTTTCTCCCTGACTGCTCCTCTCTTGATCCACTTCACGCCTCACAGCTTGATCTTGCATACCACAATCATATGATCTGACAGACCTCCACATCGTCCTCTCACAGCCCCTGCATCACCAACCATTCCCATCATCGACCTCTCTACGAGCACGTAATCAATCAGGCTTCTTTCAATGCAATCCCCGATTCCTCTATACCATCTATATTTATGTGCATCTTTGTGTTTGAAATACGAATTACAAATGCACAGCCTCCTCTTCTAATACATATCCGTTAGTCGATTCCCATTATCATTTTCTCCTGGTACTCCATAACAACCCATTATGTCATCCTCAGGACCAGTGCCTACTCTTCCGTTTATATCCCCCATCACGATCACTTTATAGCTCCTGGGCATTTCTCCCACAACTTCACCAGCTCATCCCAAAACCTGTCTTTCTTTCTCTCACTCCTGTCATCACACGGTACATACGCTACAATCACTGCCACTTTCACCTTCTCAGACTTGAACTTGATATACATACAGCTCGAGCTGACACATTTGTAGTCTCTCATTCCACTCTGCCACACCTCATTCATCAACAAAGCAACTCCTTCCTTGCATCTTCCTCTCCCACTCACTCCTGATCTTACACATTTCACACCCTCCCACTCCTCCACTTTGCACCCTTTCATCTTCGTTTCACACAGTGCCATCACACCATATCTCGCACTGTTGAACACATTCACCACTTCCACCCTCTTGCTTTCCTCATTCACACCTCTCACATTCCACATGGCCAAGCTCGTCTGCCCATTTGGCTGGGGCCCTGGGCAGGTATTGGGCCCTCCGAGGCTCTCTGAAACGACTGCCATGATTAAGTGATTTTGGACTGGAGAATCTGGGGGACACTTAACCACCAGAAACCCCGGTTATATGGTTACCACCCAGCGTAGTAAATGGTTTCCTGGGTACAGGAAACCATTTGGCTTGTCACTCAGTGTAAAGCTCATATGGCGTCACTCTAGATTGAGTAAGTGGATGATGGGCGTCCCACCTACCATTAAGTAAATATGTGTAGCACGAAATTTAATGGAAAACATGTTTTCAAGTTGCAGTATTTCTAAAGTAAGTAGGCTAACCTATATAAAGTGTGAAAATGTTAACCCCTAAGGCTGTGATGACAACATAAGCTGCTGAAAACCAGTGTCCAGGAAACCCTGGGACGTGGATATGGCCATTTTGCTTTTCCCGCTGCAGATTGAAATGACCGCCATTTTCTTTAGTCACCATTGCATCATGCAGGTGTATGGGAAGCAGATGATTGACACTGCCAGTCTACCACGGGAAACAGGACCACTAGGAATGATAAATTCCAATTCCACATCATCCAATTCACTTGTTGCAATCAGCAGCTGCCCAGTTCCTACCGTACCTACCACATCCACTCCTGCCAAGCCACTCACATATGCAAGGAAGAGGTTGAGTGAAAGTGCAAATGGAAGGGAACTGGAGGTGACAATCATGTCGTTGTCAAGTGGGGAGATGACGCATGAAGACAGAAGGTACCATATTAAGAGTGATGTGCCTTGGCTGCCCTCCTTAGTCTCCTCCCATAGCTTATTGCTGCCACTTTAGCAACCTTGATGACCCCGCAGAGCTCGTGGACTTCCCCTACCCTTCCGATGTCCCAAGAGAGTCCTCTGAGGCACAGGACTCTGAGGACAAGCATTGGGTAGCCTAAAGCCGTGTGTGACATAAATGCCACATTATGGTCATGCAGCCTTCGCAGTATAAATATCACCACCATCTCACCGCACTCATATTCCCTCAGGCTGGTATTTCACGGAGGATTTATCCTCAGTCTGAACTCTCATCTGCACCCTCATTAACCTATTGCTAACCATGTGGATGACTACGTGAGGCAGCGTCTCCTCCACACACTCCTTAGGCGTCGCAACAATGAATCATCAACCACTGGCTCACCATAATCTCCTTCCCCACCTGGCCATTCAAGAGGTTGTGCACATGGGCGTCTTGTTTGTATAAGAAACCTAGGGGAGCACGGTTCACATGCGTATGGTTGTCACCTAAGTCTCCCCAGGCCACAGTCCTTGTGTGGGAACAAGAAACCCATTTGTGTGGCATCACAAGGAATAGCTTGAGCCCACAACACCTGTCTTTGCTGCAATGGAGGTAGGTACTCAGGTAGATTTTACCGCTAGGGTAAACTTGCTTATAATGGAGTTTTTTATGGCCTTTTGTTTCAGTGTCTATGATGGAGTACCTGGTACTTAGGAATAACTTCCACCACAAAATCTGTAAACGCTGGCTTGACACTCCCTCTCATGATGGATCAAAGATGAAGGAGTGGCAGTCTGTGAAAGTGAGTGAAATGTATATGTGGCCCACTCTTAACATGGTAATGTCACACATGAAAAGCATGCAAACGAAGAACATTGGATCCTGGATGATCTTATAGCCACACATTTCTTTGGAAACTTTTCTTTATGATACAGGTTCCTTGACATTATATGGTTTCTTCATTTCTTCCCAACCATGAACAAGAACTCCTTCATACGGCCTTCGCATCCATTCCAGAAAATTGTCATCGATGAGCCAATTGTTTTGTTCCGGGAGTGTCTAGCATTTATCAGGTGTATGTCATCTAAACATCACCACTTGGGCATAAAATTCTGCGTTGTTCGTGACTGCTTGGCTCCATATGTGCTAAACTTGTAGTGTAGGCTACACGACATCAGATGTGAGTATCTCCAATGACGAACCTTACTGGTTCTCCGGTGTTGTGGTTACGTGCACATGGACAGGTATTTCAGGGCTAACCACATATTGTTTACCAACAACCACTTCTTCTCTCCGACATTGACGAAGCCTTCCTCTAAACATAGGAGAGGAACCTGTGAGACTATCAGGCTCAACAGAAAACACTTCCCTGCCTTCCTCATCACGACCAAAACGAGGTCTCTGCTCACCAAGAGATTTGGTAATATATTGGCCATTCAGTGGCACAACAAGCTTAAGGTCATCATGCTTACCACAATTAACATGGGTGAGATAGTGGCCACTTGGAGGCAGAACTGCTGGACAAAAGGAGCCCAGGTCATGAACAGATGCGGTCAGTGATTATAATATAAATGCGGTCAGTGATTATAATATAAATATGCAGCTTGGTGTCACTGACCGTCTCTACAAGTGCTGCAGTGGTACCATTCCTTCCCTCTCTAGATATTACTGCGCTAAACTCCTTCATACTTCTCAAGCAGGTTGTTACCATAGGAACTCCTTTATGTGAGTTCAAGAGGGAACTCATGCACGAACTATTAGCTGAGTATGGACGTGTTCAGCCAGCAGGACCAAGGAGACACAGTATGGCTGTTGTACCTGAAAGTGTCTCCCAGGCAGACTATCACCGTCCGGTGAACCTGGATCACATACGTGTGGGGAAGGAATCCTACATGCTCTACTCTGTCTGCAAGTACTCTCAGAGACGGTGGCAGGCACACAATGACATTGCGAACGTGCTGACTGCAAGGTGGCATTGTACCCTAAGTTCTTTTTCCAGTACCACATCGACGTCATGGTGTGAGAGGACATGTATATAGTGTAAAGTTATACGAAATATTAGAAACAAATAAATGGTATAGAAGAATGAGGAAAACGTCAGTGTAGAAAATATGGAATGACAATCATTTTAGTAATGTTGTAGTAAATAAAGTGCGACATTCATGAATTATGAAAGATAAAGAAAACTACTGTATTTATAATAAGTGTTGTGACCAAAATCACCACCTAGAAATGTGTGTCATTCCTGTAGTAAAGTTCGAACAGAAGTGCCTTATACATGAGTTATTAGAAGATAAGGGAAATAATGGTATAAAATTAAAGTGTTATGGTCAGAATATCCTCCTAGAAATGAGTGTCATATCTTTACTGAAGTAAGAATGTAGCGAGTTATTTGAAGCTAAGGAATGCAGCGATATAGAATATAAATCTTATGACCAAAATAATCACCTAGGAATGATTGTTACTCATGTAGTGAAGTAAGAATTTAGGAATGTACCTGCCCATATGCAAGTTACAAGAAGAAGGAAAACTACGGCATATAAATAGTCTTGGAGTGAAAGTGAAAGTGATCTTTCACAACAAATACTCGTGCAGGTACTATGTATTCGCCTCTCCCACACCGTAGGGAAGAGTGCCACTCCGAAACTCTAGCAAAGCCTGGGCGATTAAAATGAGCAAGCCTGTGTGATGACTTAGTCGTGGGACAGTGGCAGGGGATGAAAAGGAGTGGGAAGATCTAGTGGGACAAGGTGGGAGTGAAGCCACACCAGCTTTGTCCTGCCCAGGCTAGCCTAGCCATGGACCTTGCACTCATCTGGATGCAGCTTCGCCGCGATTCCAAAATTTCCTCTATTCTTCACCTTCACTGATCCACCTAGACACTTGAAGACACTTACAGTGGAAAGTCGAACGAACATTATTTTGGTCTTTCATTGAATGTTCTAAGTGGTGCACTTACTGAGATATGTTTGCTTGAAAACAAGGAATTTTTGGAATCATCCCCGCGTACAGCTAGCGGCGCACCAGATGTAACTTCAGGCTTTAGGGGATAAGAGAAAAACTCTTTTATTCTTTAAAAGAACAGGTACAAAATGTACATTTTTTTTTTTTTTGAAGATTATGAATTCAAGTAATTATATATTAAGCAGAGTCACCATTTTGTTTATTGTTTCTTTTTTTTTTTAATTTTAGCCCTATTTATTAATTTATTTTCTTCCTTAACCATATTAATCCGCGTGTTTTTTCCAAGGAATGGTCATTTTTTTACCCATCGAGGCAAAATTACTTCTGGTTAAGAAGTTCTGTTTTAAAGATACCGTCCAGTAGCTTCAGTCACTTAAGTCTTGAACCACTGAGCAAGTTGAACCTTTAGGTGAGTTGGGAGGAGGGTTCTCCTCGACTAAATAAAAATGTTTGTCATTGGTTACAAAATAGCCCCCGTCAAAAATAATAATAGTAATAATAATAAATAAATAAAAATAATTTGCCGGCGAAGATGTAAAGCGAGATAGTTTTTATCCTTTTTGGTGAAGTGGGTTACTGTGAGCCCAATAAAACCGCTAGGTGTTAAGTAGAATGATATGCTAGTTTCACGGCCCACTTTCAAATTATTCATATTCCTTTTGACAGCCTCTTATTTACAGGCTTTTACCCAGCTTTTCTTTAATGTATCATTGTTAGTATATGAAGAAGATATTACTGTAGAATAACTTCGTCGGTTAACTTAGATTCGATGCCGAATCCCACCCCAACAGGGCCCAACTTAGTCAGTTTCCATGTTTATTACATGGCGGTCAAGGTAAAATTATTTGCACAATACTCTTTTCTAAAAACAGAGTTGACCTACCATTTTGAATTTTTTCATTTTGGTAGTAGAGACCAAGACGATTGTACTGTAGGTGAGATGATTTGATTCAAGTAGTGCGGATTCGAACATTTTTAGCCATATCAAACCAGCTAAAATTTTAACCTTGGTACTGGAGAAATAGAATGCCATGACCAAAATGTCATAACCAAGATGGCTCGAATTTACTTGGTTTAAGCAGATTCGAATCTGTTCGAGCCATGTTTTATAATTATTTAACACTATATGATTGAGCTGATTTGAAGTGTAAAAGAAATTAGATTCCATAAGCAAGATATTCATGCTGTGTAAGTGGCGCCGAATCCCACGTTCCGACTTTCAGCTCAGACGACTTTACCTAGTAGAGTAAATCTTTTGTCATTTTCAGAGCTGATTATTTACACCTGCTAAACGAGCCTGTTTTCTCAGGAAGGATTATTATGAATAAAAAGGCAAATGAAGATGATATCAAATTTTCCACTTTGAAACGCCTTTCCTGTATTTAACTGTCAAAGAAAACGCAGAGTAAATCCAAAATATGTCAACTGGTATGGCTAATGCAAAGCTGAGTGTTCCTCAGTTCGAATTTATGAAGGCTACACGATTGGTCTGATAGATGTACAAATATAACTAGTATTTAATATCTTCAGATTATTTTTCATTTTTCGCTCTGATACTCACCCTAGTTGGATGTGAAGGATGTGGTAACTGTATACATGAAAAAGGTGTATTAATCTAGCTCATTCACTCCGCTGACAACTATTTTAATAATATTCTTGCTACCTCCAAACAGTTATATTAATCTTAAAGGAAAAACATCATACTGAAAGGGTTAATGAAGGCTATATCAACCTCTTCCAGTATGAAAACCCTTCATTAGCTGAATAAAACTTTCTGAAGATAGTAATAATATAACTGAATACTTTTATCCGAATGAAAGCGTAATGTTCAGTAAAGCAGGTATGTATGAAATCTACCTAGTACTACCTATGAACTGGTGTGCAGTCTGCTACCTTCACAAATTACACTCTCACCTAACCACTATTTTTAGTAAATTTTTCACCATGGAAATTGGATTAATTAATTCTACATTCTTTTAGAGATAACTTAGTTATAGACTTTTGCTCTCGGGGTCCCTGCAGCCGACGTGTGTCATCTTGCATAATTTTCACCAGTTTTGTTCCCAGCCCTATCTTTCCTTTCTCTCCATTTTTATTTCCGTCTTCCCCAAGTCCGTCGTTACAATAATAAGTCTCAGGGGAACAGTTATAAGAAGGATGTTGTGATCCGTTCAAAGAGCTACTTGTACCGGTACTGACTTTCTCTTCTTTTATGCCACGGAATCTTGAGAACAGGGAACTGTATGGCAGCGCAGTGACATACTCCATGGACCTCAACACGCCTTCTTGGCTCTGCCGTTCTGATCAACTACTAAAGCCTGCACCGCACTAACGTCAACATGCCAGCCACTATTCTATAACTCTCACGTGCAAGGAAGGAAACCCAGCGCTTACATCCTGCTTATAACCACCAACCAATTCAAATAACAGACATAGCTTTATAAATGTGGGATACCGTTATATATATATATATATATATATATATATATATATATATATATATATATATATATATATATATATATATATATATATATATATATATATATATATAAAGCTTGCAAATTCAAATTATACAGCCAATGTTTACTTTGACGTCCTGAGTGAATTTATGGTATCTCTGTTGTAAGGTCATCAACTGGGTATCATCCTTAAGCAAAATAGTGCAACACCTCATTGGCTGTTTTTGAGTTCCTAATCAAAACATATCCTATTGGGTACAGTGGAGAAGATGGCCTCGTTGCTTCTTGCCACTAATCATACTCATGCAGAACTGTACCAAATGCTGCCCGAAAAACTGTGATACTTTCTCTTTATTATGCAGCAAGCTTCATATTTATATGAGTATATTGTGCTGCAAATTCATGTGGATTTACCTGGTGTGATAGGTGGACAAGTGAACGAATGCGCAGCCAAAGGGGTGTAGCCAAAGGCAATAGCTTTTGTTACCAACAATATGATGAGGTAGTCTTTATACATGGAAGCATAAAAATAAGATACTGTTAAAACAAACACGTTCCTTGATCACATACCCACGTCTTGCCTCCATAGCTTTTAACCAGCATATCATCAGCCGGTATGGCTGAACGATTCATCAGAATAAATGGCAACTGGCTTAACGGGAACCAAAATATCCTATTATCTGCATGCATGAACCAACCAAGGAATCTATTCAGACAGCTTCAGGTATTATTACATTCATTCTTTTAAGTCATACCTGCCTGATCAGAACCAATCATACACTTGTTTCTGATAATTAATTTCAGGGCCAGTTAGGGTAATTAAAACCACGTAATAGCATAGGCAAGTCCATCCCATCTACTTCGACTTCCAGATGTATTTGGGTTCATTCTGGGCAACTCAGTACCCACTGGTCCGTCCAGATCTAAATAGATCTAGTCAGTTCGTCAGAGACACTTGAAACCGGTCAGGCATTAGTCAGTTCATTTCAGTTCGGTTTACCGACATTTAAGTTTAGTTATGTCCATTCAAATGTAATATGCACATTACTCTTATTAGTGCCAATTTTACTTTTCACATTCATTCAAGCTTAGATTGGTCAGCTCTGAGCCTTCAAGGATCATTCAAGTCTAGTTAGGTTTATCAGTGCCCATCCAGATTAGTTCAGACCCAGTTACATCTACTAGGACCGCCTTAGATCCATTTTGGTATTTCTGGTTCAAATGAACCTTATTCAGACCCAAGTAGACCAGTTCAGAACACCTTCGAGCAGTTTAGATTCTTTTAGTGTCCTATAGGTCGACGTAGTCGATTTAGGTCAATGCATATCGCTTCAGCTCATGCCTATGAATGTGAGTTTAACATCCTGGACCATCGACCCCCCCCCTTTTTTTTTCTATCTAATAAGGCCTTCCAGTATATGGAGGAGTGTGTGTGTGTGTGTGTGTGTGTGTGTGTGTGTGTGTGTGTGTGTGTGTGTGTGTGTGTAGACGGTCGGATGGAATGGGCTGGGATGGTGGTGGGTGATTTATAGCAGCGACGTGAGTACTGACGTTATGGGTCGGCTAATGGTCAAAGTAGTCATTCAGATATCCAGAACATCTAAATATGGGCAGAGTGGGTGGGAAGCAGTGGATGGCATCGGGAGGTATGTTGACAGGTCAGTATAAATCGTTGCAGGTTATGTATTTGAAGGCAAATGCCAGAATCAGATCCATTAGCGCAATGACAGTGATATACTGGATAATGTCCTTCAAGACTGGGTGGCGTGTATTATACAAAAGAATTTGGAATGGTCTGAAATAGCGGTGCCTGTTAGGCCTCGACAGGTTAAGTATAATCCTGTGAATACTTGCCTAGTAGGTTGTGTTGTGCTCGAGTGATTCATATTTTAAACTTTGCATATCGAAACAGAAATAGTAGGGAAAGCCGAGGGAAAGGAAGGGCTGGGCTGGAATGATGATGCATGATTTGGTTTGCTGGCAGAAATATTCACTGTAAAGACTAGTAGTGTATGTGGGTCCGCAATATTTAAGTGAAAGGGAAGCAAAATATCGGGATGATTTATCATAAGGGTTCAGTGAGACACAGGAGCTTATGGTCAATGTCTTCCTAAAATAGTGCTTAAAGGGTCTGTGTTCCGTCGTCCTCCCCTCAGCATCTTCCATAGCCTTCATTTGAGATTAATGCCATTTGTCTTTCAGAGTCAAGAGGATAGTCAGCCTGGGCCACAAGAGCTCGGATGATGACGTCTTCGGTTAATTAAACACTCCTCTCTCTCTCTCCTTCCACTCAAATTCAAGTATACTACTGTTCTAATGACTATTACCATTTTCTGATTTCAGAGCAGTCATGAGGGAAGGATATTCAATATGTACTGCACTTTTTCAGTTACTGATATATTCTTATACTGTCAAGTAAAATTTTGTGAGCATTATGATTATAGAAACAGAATAAACTTAATTTATTCATTCATTTTAAAATCTGAAACCAAAATAATCGCGGTCGATGTGCAACTGATGTCACAGAACATGAAAGTAGGTACCACAAATACTGCCTTCCTACATTTTATAAAGAAATGTCAGTGTGTGTCCAAAATTTTATTAAACAAGACACTGGTACTCATAAAGCCAGTTAAATGATTTTTTTTCTTTTACTGCATAATTGATAAATTAACGCGGAGATAAACTCTTCAAAACTCTTAAATGCAGTTTTCCCAAAATTGTGTTTATGCTCATACACCCTTTCAGCGCTAGGGTATATATATATATATATATATATATATATATATATATATATATATATATATATATATATGTGTGTGTGTGTGTGTGTGTGTGTGTGTGTGTAGAGAGAGAGAGAGAGAGAGAGAGAGAGAGAGAGAGAGAGAGATTAGATGGATTGATATAGATGTAGATACTGCAATAAAATATTGTCATATATCACAGTGTCACGATAATATAGAAGAAAACGTTACAGTACTATATTTATTTATTAGAATTTAACATAGATGACAAGGTCTAGTGCTGCTCTTGTATATTTACATTGTTTAACTAAATTAAAATAAATTGACTAAACTTTAGAGTATAATCCAAATTTGGAAAATTCCCTTTATTTGTCTAAAGTTTAGACAAATAAAGGAAATTTTCCAAATTTGGATTAGTATTTATCTAGTAAGCTTCTTTTTTGAGCTCTCTGTTGGCAAAAATCTTTTATTGGTAGCATTTTTTTCTTATTCTGTTGTTCCTTGCATGTTCTTAGAGTTCACCAGATTTATTTATTTACTTGTTTATTTACTTCAATGGATACTGCGATAAGCTATTGACATGAGGCTTCAGCATAATTACCCTCCATGTAAATTCGCCCTTTGAGTACCTAATGTTGTGTATATATCAGTGACTGTCGCAACCACACTAACTCAGAAAAACTGACGTATGCCAGTGGAAAAAAAAAAAAAAAAAAAATTCTTACGGTCATTGCCCACAAAGAATTTTACATCTTGCTCCAAAAAGACAAGGTGTCCAAAGTGGAGGTAGAAATGAACGCTGGAACTATTGTAGGCTATCTAGTGGTTCTGTTAGCGTTAGAATAAATGTATAAAGGAAATAAAGTCAGTGTTAAAAGTGGCGAAGCTAGTACATACAATACCAAAGCCGGTAATCGAGGGCTCATCTAATGGAATAAAATTTTTCTCTTATGATCAGATACTCCCCATCTTTGTAGTTCTGGCTTCCTGCTCTCTGACAGTACCGCAATATCTGGTCCTGAATACAGCTGCTGAGATCCTACAGCAGTACATTCATAAGGCATCATAGTGTAAGGTAAGGTAAAACAAAATGGGGTAGGAAATATACAGTACCAATAAGGTTCTGTAAATGAGAGGGCAGATATGGCTCAGTCTGGAAGAGGTTGACAGTTATACATTTAGCTAAAGAATTTTATTCCGTCATCAGTATGCATCATTCCACAACATATCATGCAATATGATTTACAATGAAAAAATGACAATGTCTTCAGGGTGTATATATATATATATATATATATATATATATATATATATATATATATATATATATATATATATATATATATATATATATATATATTCTTTTTTTTTCGGCGATTTCTGGATTTTGCCTAAATCGATTCTTCATCACGTGGCGCACCTATTTGTATAGCTGCCTTTACCAGGTCTAGGGTGTGAGTGGTCTAAAATGCGCCTCAAGTTTCTGCCTAAGTCATTGAAAACGATGAAAATTAGTTTTTTTTTTTTTTCTCTATTATTCGAAAAAGTAGAAAAAATGACTTAGGCAGTTTCTTTATGAGGGTGACGATATATATATATATATATATATATATATATATATATATATATATATATATATATATATATATATATATATATATATATATATATAATGACCCGAAACAGTTGGTTTGTAGCTAGGTTCACAATTGTACTGCTTGATGCATGGGAACAAGGGAGAAACACACTTAATCTGTCAGTCTGAGCGACCAGGAACAATAAGGAACTTTGGCTACTACCGGTAGCTTTTATGATAAAACTTTGGGAGTAGGCGGCAGAAAAATCCAAGATGACAATGCCCCCTGAGGCCATAGGTCCACTCTCTCCTCCCCCTCTAAGAACCTATTGCATCTCGTCCTTTCCTCTTTCTTCTCACTCTTTCTATTGGCAGTTACCCTTCCTTCCTGTTTTGTTATTAATATTTCTCCATCTCTCCTCCTATCTCTTCCTCTCCGTGATGTATCCGTCCTCTCGTTATCGTTTTCTCTCATCGTCCTCTTTTCCATTTACTTTCGCCTTCTTTTACATCTCATTTCGTTGATTCTTTCTTTGTTTCACCACCTTCCTTTCGCATCTCTCCTGCCTATACATACTTACCACGTTTTCTCATGCATATCTATAATCATCTGTTATATTGTCTCAAGGTCCTCTATCTCTCTGTTCGTAGTCTATTAAGCCCTTCACTTTCTACACTGGCTTCCCTAGTTAACTGTAGCTATTACCGAATATAATTTTGTTGTGTGTGTGTGTGTGTGTGTGTGTGTGTGTGTGTGTGTGTGTGTGTTTTACCTACTTTTTGAGACAATATGGGGCACGTACTGTACGTGTGGAAGGTAACATCTGTGGATTCCAGGAACCTGAAGGGAGAGTAAATGGCTGTGTCGCGTATGTCTTTGGGCATAATGGTAAAAGTTTCTACCTGCATCATGTTTTGCTCTCTTTCAGGACGCAGTCTCAATCCATTTGTGTCTGTGAAAAAGAGACGGGATGCTACTTTTGCTTCTGCTGATGATGATAATGGTGATGATTGTGACCTTTCTTGCTGTTCGGGGGCATGAATGTTGCTGTAACGCAATCCGGGAGCCTCTGTAATTAGTCACTTAGAGAAACAATTAATTCATTTCCCGAGTGGATTTTGTATTTGCTTCTGAGTAGGCAGAACGACAGTATATACTCGTATAACTGATTTATTTAGCTGACGCTCTCGGGGTGTAATATCAAGGTACAGTAAGTGGAGTGATTCGGGTCAAATTAAAATGTGCGAAGTTTCGTTCGCTTGGTTACAATAAATCAGGTTATAATAAAATGTGCTTGAAAAGTTTTAGTTTGTTCAGCTCATAGAAAATTAGCATGGTTTGAGGTTGACACCTCTATGATGGTGTAAAGGCATATTAGACTAAATTACATAAGTACTATCACTATCAAGCGTACGTTTCAGGGCAATCTGTCGAGGTTCGGGTAATTTAGAGTACTTAATGCTAGATTGGGTTTGTGTGGACTTGGCTGGGTTTGGCTGACCTTGTACTCGTATATGATGGGCAATTGGCCAAACAGCGACAGGTGTCTCTGAGTGAAGCTTTTTATTATGGCTTCAGTTGTTATTGATATTAATAATTGTCATGACGAACCACCTGCGGGTCAAGGGATATAATTCTCTCTCTCTCTCTCTCTCTCTCTCTCTCTCTCTCTCTCTCTCTCTCCCAGTTCTAAAGTTCCACTCACTTTGATTACACCCTTCATTAAATGCAGCAATCGTATCTGCTTTACTTCCGAGACTTTCCTTCACGTTGCCAATCAACCTTGAAAAATCATACCATTCTACTTGGCTTTTTTGTTCTTGGGGTTCATTTTATTTTCTTCTTCCCAGTCTCTCGTGCTACCCTTGCCATTAATCCTACGTTTCTCTCATATGTTTCTTCCTTTCCATCAGTAGTGTCACGAATCAATTCGCGACATTTCCCTTTTGTGAGAAGCCACGAACTATTAGTGGAAAACTCACTGTGTATCGCTCAGTTAACCGTTTCTCTCTCCATTTCGGAGTATACTTTTCAAAACATTCGTCACTTCCAAAAGTGACCGATTTAATGCACGTCACTAAGTGCTCTACTGAGCGATACAATTGTTTCTTTATCGTTCGCCTCTGCTTGCCTAAACCGTTAGCCACGCCTTCTTCCGGTGGCTTGTGCGTCCTGCCTATACAATGTATTTTGAATTATGTCGAGTGTTTGTTGTGACGGAGGAAGGTCCTGTGCTCCAAGAAGTGTGAGAGGTCGCTAGCACCCAAGCTCCACTGAGACAGTTAATCCAGTCCTCCCACCCCGGGTGATACATAGCATTCATCGACCGGTATTTCCTTTTTGTAATCCTAGTTTAAGAGCTTAGTTAAGGTGTTTTTCCTAGGCGTAAGTATTTAGCTTTTGTGTGAGTGAGTGAGTGCGTCTCATTTAATTTGATTTGAATTGTAACGTTAAATTTATTTTTTGTGATTAATAAATTTAACAGTTCCTTTCTTGAGCTCAATGTAAAGTAAAATCTTGTTTCATTTAATCCAAATTAAGCTTATTTTCCATATAGCTCCTAGCTGGAATAAACGTTTGCTTTTATAACTGGTACTTAGACCAGTCTTGTTGTATTAACTTAAAATCCGTTGTGCCAGGAGTTAATGCATCAGCAAGAACCTGATGTTATTATTATTAGTATTAGTTATTTATTGTCAGGGGTTAAGTAACTTTCTCCAGAGGCTAACTGTACAGTAATTCAGCAATTGTGAGTAATTAGTCTCTGCTGTGTACTGTTGAGAAAGTTTATAAATTCTCGATCTTAGAGAATCGTAGCAAGTCAGCGTAAAGTAATCGTTGCTTGATGTAGCAAGACAATCATTGTCTCTGCTCTTCAATATTATTGAATATTAATATCAATTTAAATAACATTTAACCATTTATATCAAAATTACCCTGATATTTTAAAAACCCCGTGACAATTGGCGACCTCATTCCAGGATATTAACTCCTAGCTCTAAAGCTATTCACGAGACAGTGCTCACTCATTCATATTTAGGTATTTATCATTAAAGTTTATAGGCACAAGCTTACTGGTGTTTACCCTTAATTTAGCAAGTGAGTTGCTTTATTAATCAATAGAATACTTAACTCTAGTTTATTTTTGGTAATGCCAGACGATTTTATTCGCTCCTGGGAAGTCGCCGTACCCATTGTATTTATTATTGAGTCTTCCCAGTCATTTACATTTTTTATTTATCTTTGCCAGTTAACTAGATAAGACTGGTCACCACTAGCTTGTGTCTGTATTCTTTACTTGTGTTTATTAGTATTCGTCGCTAAGCAGTCAGTACTCAGTTTCGGTTTGCTTAATAAATTAGCGCTATGGCTACCACCATATTTTTACAGGAAGCCAAAGATATGGGTCTTTCGGACCCAACCGAAATTAAAGAGTATATACTCTCACGGCATAATCAGGAGCAGCAGCGCGAGAATGATGCCCGTGAAGAGCGTAAGATTCAGCGCGAATACGAGCGAGAACAGCGCGAACAACGTGAAAGAGAGCGTGCATATGAACAAGAGCAGCGTGAAAAGGAGCGCGAGTACGAGCGAGAACAGCGCGAACACGAGCAAAAACAGCGCGAACTCGACTTAGAACACGTGCGGGAACAACGTGAATATGAACGTGCCGAACGTGAGGCACGAGAAAAACATGAACTTGAAATGATGAAGCTCAAGCGAGATTCCTTGGCTTCAGACACGTCTGGTGCAGTTGGTCCAAGCTCCACGAGCGTTCTCCCTGCACATGTCCTGGCGACCCCACGCATCAAGCTTCCTTCACACAAGGAAAACGAGTGAATCGAGCCGTACATAGCTCGTTTTGAGGACATGGCAGACATCTATCAACTGGATGAGGCAGCTAAGCGGCTTCAGTTTCTTAGCCTATTTGAGGGCCCTGCCCTCGATATTCTCCACAGAATTCGTGGAGACAATCTCACATATGAGATGATGAAAGCTGCACTCATTAAGGCGTATGGTCTCACAGTAGACGACGCCAAAGTTCAGTTCATGCGAGCTCGTCTCCAAGACAAGGAGACAGCTGTTCAGTTCCTTGATCGTCTCACAGCTTACTTAAATGAGTGGATGGAGAAAGATGAAACTCCTTCCATGCGTGAGGAGATAATTGACCTTATGCTGCGTACACAGCTAGAGAGGTCGTGGCCTGCTGAGCTCATAGCGCAGCTTAAGATCTGCCAGGTGAAAGATGCCAGCCAAATGGCAGAGAAGGCTGACGCATTCTTTACTGCATACGGGTATCAAGCTCGTAAGCAAAACACCTGGAGCAGAAAAGATACTGCCAAGTATGGGAAGCCGTCTCAGACTGAATCCCAGCAACAAGGCCATTCTCAGAGTAATGGCCAAGGTCCAAAACCGCAGTGGAAGGACCAGGGGCAAAACACTCAGAAACCTGAGTGGAAGAGGTACAAGTACCCTAACCAGCAGCAGTATCAGCCACGCAACCGACCGTCGGGACAAACTTTTTCACCACCAGCTCAAAAGAGGCAGGAAGCGAATGCAGCCTTCATTCCTCAGCACCAGCATGGTGGTCACGTCCCTACCAGTGTGGGTACTTCCCCACAGTTCACTAGTCCCCCAGTGACAGTGAACCCCCCTCCACAGATGGCCAATGTTCCATCTCCTTATAATGCTCAAGGCACAATGTTTGCTGCATCAATTCAGCAGCCTCATGAGTGGCTAGCTGCTTCCTCCACAGGCCCTCCCACAGGTGACAGTACCTTCCTTGTTCAGCCAGGGTTTGTGGGAGGCATTCCTGTGAAGGTCCTGAGAGACAATGGTTCCTCAGGTTGCTCTGTTAAGCAGAGTTTAGTTCGGCTTGAGCAGTATACAGGTCGACAGATCCATGCAAATCTTATTGATGGATCAGTGAGATTGTTTCCTGAGGCATGTATCCAGGTGGCATCTCCATTTTATACTGGTATGACACTTGCAGTTGTCATGCCAGAACCCTTATTTGAACTCATCATTGGAAATATTAATGGAGTCAAGGATAGTTGCTCCGATGACGCTACTCAGACTTCGGCTGCTGCGGTAACACGAGCCATGGCTGAGGCTCCA
Organism: Coenobita brevimanus; assembly: GCF_032717465.1. Classification (NCBI taxonomy): domain Eukaryota; kingdom Metazoa; phylum Arthropoda; class Malacostraca; order Decapoda; family Coenobitidae; genus Coenobita; species Coenobita brevimanus. The sequence goes on from NC_137014.1 coordinate 10,711,149, forward strand.
GACTGTGTCACCCCAGTGATCATTGAATCGCCGCAAGATCTGATGTGTAGTCAACTTGTTGTACAAGAACAACATTCTGACCCGACACTTGCTACTGTGCGGAACAAACAAAAGGGTCGAGTGATAAAGTATTCACGGGGAGGTCGAGCCAAGTTCCTTCGCAAACAAGGACGGCTCTACCGTGAGTCACGAACACCCGAGGGCGAGGTTCGACTGCAGTTTGTCGTTCCCGCCAAGTACCGCCTAGCAGTGTTACAATGGAGTCATTGTTCAGCCTCAGGAGGTCACCTGGGCAAAAGGAAGACCCAGGGCTGTATCCGAGCTGACTTTTTCTGGCCAGGGATGGGACGAGACATAGATAGTTTTGTCCGTTCCTGCACTGTGTGGCAAAGTATCACCACTAATCAGGGACATGCCCTTCCTGTGCCATTTGTAACCACACCCGTAATCTCTGAGTCAGTTGAGAGACAGGGTAGTGGTGAAGTGGGTGCAGACCTGACGTCTCGCCCATTGGCCCCACAGGACACAGTATGTCCAGGGCCTGTACATGCATATTATGTACCGTAGGTTAAGGGGGAAGTTGAGAGGCGACTTGAGGCTATGGAAGACCCAAGTTTGCACAAGGATTCTCAGCTTCCCGGTACTAATATAAGTACTGTAGGTTAAGGGGGAAGTTCGAGAGAGAACTCCGCAGAGGCGACTTGAGGCTATGGAAGACCCAAGTTTGCACAAGGATTCTCAGCTCCCCGATACTAATATAAGTACTGTAGGTTAAGGGGGAAGTGAGAATTCCGCAGAGGCGACTTGAGGCTATGGAAGACCCAAGTTTGCACAAGGATTCTCAGCTCCCCGATATTAATATAAGTACTGTAGGTTAAGGGGGGGTGAGAACTCCGCAGAGGCGACTTGAGGCTATGGAAGACCTGAGTTTGCACAAGGATTCTCAGCTCCCCGATATTAATATAAGTACTGTAGGTTAAGGCACAGGTTGAGGACCCGTGTGCGGTTCGAGGCTATGGAAGACCCGAGTTTGCACAAGGATTCTCAACTTGCCGACCATAATTGTGTACTATAATTAATGGCGACCTCGAATGTACGTCGTAGCACTGACTGCTAGGCAGAGAGTAATTGTAACATAATAAAATTTTGTCTCATTGACACTTTTGATGCTCCACCTCAATTGGTTTTGCAGGTTCAGCAATGGGTGTAGCAGTTTTGCTGTGCGGGCCAGCTGATTGTCTGCCGCACGCTGCCGCCTCTTCTCCTATGCCTTCGTCGTCGCCATGTTATTATTTACTATGTCATTTTACACGTAGGTACAGTTACACTACAACTGTCACACCTACACCGTGTATTACATACATCACGCTACACAACAATTAGTTGTCAGTGTAAACGTAGCGACTTTTCGCTCAGTTTGACCTGAGTACAGGATTTTCACCGTCGTCACGGAGTTTTCCCCTCAAGCTTGCTGCTATTAACGTAAATACGAGTTTTTTTCGCTCACTGGCGACTGCGACTTTCTCCTGTAGCAGGATAGCACACACACCACAGTGTGAATCTTGTGTGAATGACTTAGGATGTGTACATATATATATATATATCCACAAATTTTTTCCCATAAGGAAAAAATTTAATTTTGTAGGGGCGTAATGTCACGAATCAATTCGCGACATTTCCCTTTTGTGAGAAGCCACGAACTATTAGTGGAAAACTCACTGTGTATCGCTCAGTTAACCGTTTCTCTCTACATTTCGGAGTATACTTTTCAAAACATTCGTCACTTCCAAAAGTGACGGATTTAATGCACGTCACTAAGTGCTCTACTGAGCGATACAATTGTTTCTTTATCGTTCGCCTCTGCTTGCCTAAACCGTTAGCCACGCCTTCTTCCGGTGGCTTGTGCGTCCTGCCCATACAATGTATTTTGAATTCAGTCGAGTGTTTGTTGTGACGGAGGAAGGTCCTGTGCTCCAAGAAGTGTGAGAGGTCGCTAGCACCCAAGCTCCACTGAGACAGTTAATCCAGTCCTCCCACCCCGGGTGATACATAGCATTCATCGACCGGTATTTCCTTTTTGTAATCCTAGTTTAAGAGCTTAGTTAAGGTGTTTTTCCTAGGCGTAAGTATTTAGCTTTTGTGTGAGTGAGTGAGTGCGTCTCATTTAATTTGATTTGAATTGTAATGTTAAATTTATTTTTTGTGATTAATAAATTTAACAGTTCCTTTCTTGAGCTCAATGTAAAGTAAAATCTTGTTTCATTTAATCCAAATTAAGCTTATTTTCCATATAGCTCCTAGCTGGCATAAACGTTTGCTTTCATAACTGGTACTTAGACCAGTCTTGTTGTATTAACTTAAAATCCGTTGTGCCAGGAGTTAATGCATCAGCAAGAACCTGATGTTATTATTATTAGTATTAGTTATTTATTGTCAGGGGTGAAGTAACTTTCTCCAGAGGCTAACAGTACAGTAATTCAGCAATTGTGAGTAATTAGTCTCTGCTGTGTACTGTTGAGAAAGTTTATAAATTCTCGATCTTAGAGAATCGTAGCAAGTCGGCGTAAAGTAATCGTTGCTTGATGTAGCAAGACAATCATTGTCTCTGCTCTTCAATATTATTGAATATTAATATCAATTTAAATAACATTTAACCATTTATATCAAAATTACCCTGATATTTTAAAAACCCCGTGACAAGTAGAGATCCTGAGAATTTATATACAGTATACTGCAGTAAATCTTCACCCTGATTAGTTTATTTCCTTGAACAATATTTCACCACTTCTCTTATTTCTGTTTTTATTGTATCCTCCCTCCCGAACACCCGTTAATCTTCTATGCTTCATTCCATTCCCGTTTATCATTCCCTTCCTTTAAGCTTAATCTGAGGCGTCCATGATCCAATCTTTGTAGAATATAATCGTCTGGCGTCAGCTGGAAAAGTATAATAAATTTTTCCCAACCTTAGACTGGTTAAAAGTATCATGGTAAACATCGCCACGCTTCTGAGAATAATTTTTACTTGCACTGAATCGTCCGGCGGTAGTTGGAACAGAATATTAGAGTTGTCCAGACTTTCAGGAGATTAAATTTCTATTACTCATTTGCTTTCTCTTTTGTCCTCTCTTCTCTCTTCCCACTTTGCTCCACTACTCTTTCCCTCTTTAACCTGTTTTATATCACAACCCTCCCCCCTCTCTCCCTTTCTCTCTCTCTCTCTCTCTCTCTCTCTCTCTCTCTCTCTCTCTCTCTCTCTCTCTCTCTCTCTCTCTCTCTCTCTCTCTCTCTCTCTCTCTCTCTCTCTCTCTCTCTCTCTCTCTCTTTCTCTCTCTCTCTCCCACTGCTTGATCTTCGTCTCGTCTAGCTCTTCTTTCCATGTACCTTTTCTCTTCCGCCAGGTCCCCGTCTACAAAAGTTAATAATGGAGTGACACGCACTTCACCATAGCCTTTCTCAGCAACTTGTTTAATTTCATCCCACACTTCACTCCCTTTCTTCTGCCTTCTCCTGTTGCGTCTTTCCTTTCATCTTGCCCTTGATTTATTATCTGCATTTCAATATCTGTACGTAGGCCTATCCCTTCTTCTTGTTACCTACACTTTCACTTTGCATGTTTTTTCTGATAATCCTTCTTTCTCATTCTCACTTTTAATACTTATTCTCCTCTGTTTTCTTCCACCTCGGCCTTTTAGCGACGCCAAAGGTATAGGCCAGTGTTGTCCAAAATGGGGTTCGTGTACCCTGTACGCAGCATTGTTCAAAGGGGTACGTGAGAAGTTAATGAAAAAAAATACTTTTTTTTTTTTTTTTTTTTCAAACTGTATCACTAATAGGTCATATGGCATTTTGGATCAGTAACATTACTTAGCAAGGGATGTGTGTGCGTGGATGCATGTTTAAGAATATAGAATAACTGAATAACCAGAACACTTTCACAGTTTCCGATTTAAGTGAATGACAAGAGAACAGAGTAAGAATTAAAATGAGCGAGAAAGAAATTGAGGGGAGATGGGAGTAGGGAGGAGGGAGAGGAAACGGGAGAGGACGTGTAAGGTCGCGTCCACACGTTTGCTTGAACATGTGTTGACAACACAGCTGGCAACATGCTTGGATACATGTATGAGGCAGTATTTGGACAGATGTATGCAAACATGTTATAGTGCAGCTTCAAACCTGCTGGCAGCAAAGCTGATGGGATAAGTGCGTCCGTACGAGGCAGCAGAGACTTCATCATGATGTAGCCAACATGATCTGGACGCTGCTGTTCCCAGCATGTTTGCCGCTTGTTCGTTATTGTGTTGTTTACATATTGCCAACACTTGTTCTAGCACACGCGTGGACGCTCACTAATGGAACAGTGCTGGACTCCTCGCTGGAGTCAGTCTTGCTCAATTTCGTCTTACGAGTGAAAGTGTGAACATCTCTTTTTCAAATTCACATGTAAGCTTACATACATAGTTATTTCTTTAACAGCAAGAAATATGGATAGATGGTTAAAACCTGATAGCTGTAGCAGCAGCAGCAGCAATGCAAATGAAGGAAATCATTCAGCTGTGAAGAAAGAGAAAACAGATCTACCTAAATATCGGCAATACAAGGATGATTATGTGATTTTTAGGTTTACCTCTACGAATTCTGATCCTCCGGAAGGATTGTGCTTCTTTTCTGGGGAGAGGTTGGCGAACAGTAGTATGAATCCAGCTCAACTCCAACATCACCTTAACACAAAATATCAGTATCATGTTGGCAAATTAGCAAACAGAAGTTTTTAAAATAAAACTTTCTGATTTTAAGTGTTCCCAGAAAACAGTTAAGAAAGCCTCCTCAAGCAAAGCTCTGGATGAATTTTTAGCTGTATTTTTGTTAGTTGCTAAAGCTTAAAAACCATTTCATATAGCCGAATAACTGATATTGCCAGCTGCAGCTGTGATGGCTGTAAAAATGCGTGATAAAAAGACAGCTGACCAACTAAAGGCTGTTCTTTGTCACAGCAAACTGTTTCTCGAACGGTACATGAAATGAGTACATATATTATTGATCAAGTTGTGAATATGCTGAAAACAAGGTAGTATTTTCTCTTCAACTTGACGAATCGACTGACGTCAGTGGACAGGCTTAACTTGTCTCATTTGTGAGATATATTATTGGAGGTGATATAAGTGAACATGTACTTTTCTGCAAGAAATTAGAACACAACTGGGGAAGCCATTTTCAATGTCATTAATCAGTTCTTCTCTGAACAAAGGCTTAGTTTGAAATTTTGCATTAGCGAGTGTACAGACGCTGTTCCATACATAACAAAGAAAGTGAAGGGACTCGTTGCATTGATTAAGAAAGAAAATCCTAATGTGGACTTCAACGGCTAATGATGATATATATATATATATATATATATATATATATATATATATATATATATATATATATATATATATATATATATATGTGTGTGTGTGTGTGTTCACATGCGTGTATGCTTGAATATATATACAGTATATGTATATACCCTGCATGTATAGAGACAAACAGACAGACAGACAGACAGAAACCAATATTTTCCTCAAAAATGATTGTTAAGAAGTGGGAATGGCAAAGTGCACAGATAAGAGATGAAACAAGCACAGAAACAAGAAAGCATTCAGGATGGGGGAGATTTGTAGACCTATACTCATTACTACATTCCACCAGCTACAAGTTTGTGGGTAAACTGTGGGTATACGTCTCCAAACATCCTTCCATCCTGAATGCTCTCGTTTCTGTGGTTTTTTCATCTCTTACCTGTGCACTTTTGTCATTCCTGATTCTTAATAATTTGAGAAGAACCTTTTTTTCTAATTTATGATCTTTTTGTGGAAGTATCTATCTATCTACCTATATACTTAGGCTGCTTCCCCCATGGAAAGGGAGGTAGCCGAGACAGGACGACACACTCCCCATTTATTCATACATTCAAACACAGTCATTCGTATCTTAGCCCCAAAGGGGAGAAGGGACAGATCCTCACCGCACCACAGCACACATGGGTCAACTGCGCAGTGCAATCAGTGACATCCGCAGCAGGGCCCGACAGCAGAGCTGGTTTACCCCTGCCACATCATAATAGACCCATCCCCTTACTCGCACCTGACCTGACTAGCATAAAAAAAAAAAAAATAGATTTGGATTGTTACATGCATAGCTTACTGAAATACTAAAATGAGGGTGCCTTCCCGTGACAACGTGTTTTGGTACGTTCATTAACTGTATTTTTTTTTTTTTTTTTTTTTTTGTCTATCGACCATTGAGGCCGGAGCCCCTGGTCAAGGCAAAATTATATATATATATATATATATATATATATATATATATATATATATATATATATATATATATATATATATATCGATGCATATGAACATACACACTTTCATGCACACGTACATATATAATAATTTTTATTGTATTATTTTTTTTTGTATTTTTTATTTTAATTTTTTTTGTAATTTTTATATTTTTAACCTTATATTACTTATAAACAAAAATGCCTAATATAAAGACCCAAAAACTAATCACCTAACAGACAAATCGCTAACCTATACTAAGTCCTAAGAGACAAATAACTAGACCTACACTAATGGTAAAAAAGCCTCGACCAAGAGAACACCATCGACTGCAGATATGTAATGCCTTTCTACATTACATACCTGCACTCATCACCTGGTGACTGTCAGTCGAGGACAACCTAATATAGGGGACATCAATATATGAAAGGGAACAAGACGAGTCAGGAACATTTCCATATACGTCAGCTGTCGTCCCTAATTAGAATAACCTAAGCAAGATGGTATAATGTATTTACATAATTTATACAAAAAGTGAAGAACCTCGCCCAGGAGAGCACCATCGACTGCAAGTGCCCAATACCTTCCTATATTGCACACTTCCACTCAGCTGGTGACTGTCAAGCGAGGAACTTGGCTTAATGTAGGGGACATCTATATTAGAAATAGATCAGTGGGAGGAGGAACTATTTCAAATATGTTAACTGTCAACCCTAATTAATATTACAATATATACATATTTACCGTTGATAAAAACCATAACCACACAGTAAAAAAGTCACCACTCTGATCAGTCCGGTCTCTCTCAAGAAAGCCATCAATTTATCAGTCATAACAATGTCCCCATCACCCAGGATGGTGGAAAGGGTGAAGGGGACGTCTGCTGCGCCGCAGTAATTTATATGTGAAGCACGTTCACGAATAAATCGCCGACAGCACAGGATGATATGACTGATAGATAACACCGCATCACAGATGTCACAGTGCGGTGGGAAGCGTCTTTCCATATAAGGTTTCATATGTGTTAAAATGGTGGCATTAAGCCGTAACCGTGCCAACACTTTTTCTTCCAGGCGACTGGGGCGGTTGGCAGTGTCCCAGTCGCCCAGGTACGGCTTACAAGTTGGAATATTTAGTCTGGTCCACTGACCTTGCCCCAGAAGATTTATTGATTTCTTTCTGAGAGAGACTCTACCGTAAATCACGAAGAACGTCCCAAGTCTCCTCAAGCTCTACAGCCGACCTTGAACTGTAGGGGAGCTGTAGCTAACCAATATTGCGCAAAATGGCGTACTTACGGGTGACCGCGATGCGGTTTTCAGACTGTAACTCGCGAACTATAGCCTGAATGTTTTTCTAAACATAAAAAGAAATAGCTACACTTGACAAGTAGTGTTTTGGTGTAAAGTACGGCAGCGTACGCCTATTTATTTTGAAGTCATGACTGATGAAGAAGAAAGAACAAAATCGATATATTTGTGATCGATTTTGTGACTCCTACGATGGTTAGCAAGACCTTCAGAGTAGTTTTACACTTGAATAGCGAAGAGCTGGCTTTTGTGCCCATTTTCGCGAGAATGCTCCAATACCTTATAGGACAGGACGCCATTTTGAACCTGCGTCATTCCCACTTACGGAGTTCTAACGCACTGCGTGATATATATATATATATATATATATATATATATATATATATATATATATATATATATATATATATATATATATGTATATATATATATATATATATATATATATATATATATCTATATATATAAACACACAGAGTTGGAAAAACAGACACGCACATTACAATTGCATCAATATATCAAAATCTTGAAGCTGTAGCCGGGAATCGAACCCGGGACAAAAAGACAGCAGTCAGGCACCGTGTCGCTACACCACAACGTGATACAAGCGAAGCCATTTGAATTATACGAAGAATCTGGTAAATCTATCATGGGAGAATAGTTTTCAGCCCGAAACTATATGATGACACTTTACACAGTCCTCTGCACTTTTGCTTACCCCCACGCAACAAGGCATGCAACACAGGAAAAATCTTGATGACTGAAATTTTGGTCATCATATGGGTTACGACTGAAAAATATCCTGCCATAACGGATTTACATTAAATATAAATCGCGTGGTTTGGCTTTTTTCACTTTGTGATACAGCGACACAGTACCTGGATCCTATGTGGGAGTCCCGGTCTCGACTCCCGGCTAGTGTTAAAACTTTACACACACACACACACACACACACACACACACACACACACACACACACACCGCTCGCTGGCTCAGTGGTAACGTTCTCGTTTGCCATCTAGTAGACGGGAGTTCGGGCCTCGCTCAGGTTGTGAAAAGTTTCACTGACGAAGTGGGTAGTTACTGTGCCCCTTGAGCAAGGGGATGGGTGTGTGCGTGTGTGAAGGTCACAGCCTTGCCCTTAGATCGGACTATATGAGCTCTCAGCTCCCTTCCGGGAGGGTAAAAGCTGACGATCACGACCATCAAGTGATGCTGACCGACCCGGTGAATTACACACACACACACACACACACACACACACGCGGATATATATATATATATATATATATATATATATATATATATATATATATATATATATATATATATATATATATATATATATATATATATATATATATATATATATTTTGCCAGACGCCTTAATCCCCTAAGGAGTGGTCACAAACAAATCTCCTCCATGTCGCCCTGTCCCCTGCCATTTCACTGCCCTGCTCCCAGCTCACACCCTCCTCTCTCATATACCTCCACTCCATCCCTCCAGCTCATCCTTGGCCTCCCTCTCCCTCTCCCCCCCTACAACTCACTCACATACACTCTCCTCGTCAGTCTTTCGCTCCCCATCCTCTCCTATTGGCCAAACCACCTCAATGAGCTTCTCCTAATGCTTCCTATCACATCCACATCCACACCACAATGCTTCTTCACTTTCTCATTTGTCAGTCTGTATCTCCATGTGACTCCTCATGCTTGTCTCATATAACTCATTTCCACTGCTCTCATTCTTGACTTGTGTCACTCCAACAAAGTCCAAGCTTCACTTCCATACGTTAGAGTTGATAACACAATACTGTCATATAGTAACTTTTTCACTTCATGCTCACTTGCCAGTTTCTTGTCACTGTTTTCAAGGAACCAGCAACTTTCTTTCCTTGTTACTTGTACCGTTTCAAGTACTTCACTCTCTAATCTTTCATCCTTACTCATCACACTACCCAAGTACTTAAACTCTCTCACATTTTCCATTTACTCCTCATCCAACCTCACTGTACATTCAGTGACTTCACTTCTCTCGAAGACCATGACTTTTCTCTTCCCTACATTCACCTTTAGATTCCGTTTCTTACACTCTCCCAACCTCATTCACCAAGCCTTGGAACTCCCCTTCGTCTTCACTTAACAACACACTGTCATCCGCAAACAATAGTACAGGGAGTTTCCAAACACTGCCCTCGTTAGGGTTGCTCCAGCGTCCACTGCCCTACTTTGTATCTCTTTTATAACCCCATCCAGACTGAACAACCGTGGAGGCACGACAGATCCCTGTTGAAATTCAAACTTCAAATAGAAAAAATCACACAGTTCACCATCCACATGCACTACAGCCTTACCACCCTCATACATACTCGTCACGGCATTCAGTAACTTCCCATTTACTCCATATATATATATATATATATATATATATATATATATATATATATATATATATATATATATATATATATATATATAATGTGTCCGACTCTGGGCATAGGCTTCACAGCCTGCTATCAAGGCCCAGCAGTCCTCCTACATACCATACACCTCTACATGTCACCACTTCGGCGCTAACACCCACCGTCCATATTGAATACATACTAGGGCTGTCTCATACAGGGCTGGTGTATTGGTATTAGCGGGGGTATTTTTACGGCAGGCTGGTCTTCTAGTAGATCAGTAAAGCCTGATTTATTGAAATTCAAATCATTAAACCGTTCCCTGCCCCAGCCGGGATTCGAACCTGGGTCCGTTAGGACTGCAGGCCATCTCTCTACCGACATTCTTAATACTTTGCACAATCCTTGTCTGTCCACCCTCTCATATGCTTTCTCCAAATCCATGAAGGCCGCATATAACCTGATTCCCTTCTCTAGAAACTTTTCCACTAAAGACCTAAGGATGAATACCTGTTCTACACAACCTCTTTCCCTCGCAATACCTGCCTGTTCTTCTCCAACAAATTTCTCTGTTATTTCCCGGACTCTGTCAATAAGTATCCTAACCGTAAACGTTTCCTATTACACTAACAAGACAAATGCCGCTATGATTACCTCACAATTTTTGGTCCCTTTTCCTTTGTACAGGAGAATAATTATACCTGCCTTCAAATCCTCGAGACTTTACCTTCCTTCCAGGCCAATTTGCACATCTTCCACATCCATTCCACTACTCTCTCTCCCACATGCTTCAGCATTTCCCCATTTTGACTTTCTTCATTGCTTCCACAACATCCATCCTACTGTGAATGATGCAGTGAGTCCACTCCACTGCAGGACCGGCCTATCCCTATCGAAGCAGGGACGATACAGCCAGTGTATCTCTACCCGGTGGCTTAGGCTGTCTGGTAGAGACTGTATGTAGGGTGAGAAGTGCTTGTCAGTGTGACTGTAGTGTTGTAGTGGCTTTGGATGTGTGTGTAGTTTGTGAACCAAGTGTAATCGACCCCCCTTAAGCCGATTGGGTGCAAGCATACTATAGTCGCGGCGCATGACTCTGAGGTTGTCATTACCCTGGCAATGTACCATTCAAAAGTGCGTCCGATTTCGTATCATATTATACACGAATCATATTATTATACACGAATATATTATATACGAGTATTATTATACACGAACATATTATACATGAATCACATGCGTCTCATATTATACACGAAATCAGACACACTTTTGAATGGTAGCTTGCCAGGGCACGATAATAACAACCTCAGAGTCGCGCGCCGCGACTATAGTATGCGACACCGATTCAACCACAGCACCCCTTGTGTCCACCAAAGTAGCAAGTGGCTTGGTGAACGCTTCCCAAAGTTTTTACAACTTTGGCGGGAGGCGAACCCGCGCTCACCAGCGTGCGAAACGCACACTCTACCTATATATATATATATATATATATATATATATATATATATATATATATATATATATATATATATATATATATATATATATGTGTGTGTGTGTGTGTGTGTGTGTGTGTGTTCATATGCGTGTGTATGCGTGAATATATATAGTGTATATGTATATACCCTGTATGTATAGAGACAAACAGACAGACAGACAGAAACCAATATTTTCTTCAAAAATGATTAAGAAGTGGGAATGGCAAAGTGCACAGATAAGAGATGAAACAAGCACAGAATATATATATATATATATATATATATATATATATATATATATATATATATATATATATATATATATATATATATATATATATATCATCAGCCGTTTGAGTGTCCACTGCAGTCCCGGCCTGTCCCGACCGAAAGGGGGACGATACAGCCTATGTATCTCTACCTAGTGGCTTAAGCTGTCTGGTAGAGACTGTATGTGGGGTGAGAAGTGCTTGTAAGTGTGGTTGTAGTGATGGAGCGACTTTGGACGTGTGTGTAGTCTGTGAACCAAGATTAATCGGCCCGGGCAAGCCGACTGGGTGCAAGCATACTGTATAGTACGCGACACTGATTCAACCACAGCACCGCTTATGTTGTGGCAGGAAGAACGCTCCCAAAGTTTAATAATCTGGCGGGGGGCGAACCCTCGTCCTCCCATGTACGAAAGAGCCCACTCTACCACAGACTCCATATATATATATATATATATATATATATATATATATATATATATTGTATGTGTGTACTAAACCATATCATTCCATACCCTTAATCTGCTATTACCTACTGGCGTGCAACAGCCTCTGATTGTCGCATTTACCACAATTACCAGTTTTAGTTCCAATCAGCAACTAAACAATTTCAATTCTTTACATTATTTGGCCGTGTACTACTAACTCTTGAGCCTTCGTCGCCACAGGGTGTTCTGGAAATTAAACGAAGGGGAAAATACCTTCGTTTATTATTTCACGCTCAGTGGTTATACAGTGCAGGAATTGATCCCTCCTGTTTCGTTGTGTTCGTACTGCTTGTATAAATAGGTTCTTCGTATCGATTACCGTGGTCGTTGAACTGAGGATAACTTCAGTGCCAAACAAGTTTTGAACCATGTTCAGGTCATCCTACTGTACCTAAACACTATGCCCCAATATCTTTACTACATCCTTTGTCTGCTAAGGCACCAGAAACAGCAACGGCATCTTTAATTCCAGTTTCACACGGTTAAAGACGACACACCAAGGCCTCCATAGAGTCAGTTTCATATACTAAAAGTTCTCTGTACATGCGTTTGTTGATTTTCCAGCGAGGAATCCTTCACCAGGAGAACGTCGAATTGCTCGTCCATTCTACGTACAGAGTTGCATCATGAAACAGAGAGAAAAAAAATAATGCGTTTAACATGTGTCGAAGAGCATCCCAGATAGCCAGAGGTGGGTTAATGCAAATTAGAAAAGCAATCAGTGACAGCATTTCTCCATCAGCACAAAGAAAATGTGTTATATATTCCTGCATCAATATCCTGATCCATCACTTATTCTAACCACACGAGTACTTTTACGTGATCACATAGCTATTTAATTTTTTGGTCTTTGTCTGTTGTGTATCAGTTTTAGTGCACACTTCAGTCCACGCCAATAAAATATATGATTAATTCCCGTGTCCGGATTCGGATCCACACACAACATAATCAACTCTTCCATGACGAACTGTCCTCCTATCCACCAGATTTAATAATCTTATAGCATTTTTTCTTTATCTTGTGCACAAACAGACACAGAGACAGACATGGGTAAATGCATGAGGTAACCTCCTTCAAGTTCGTTGACATATGTGCGCACACACAGGCAATATTAGAATTTGTGATGACTCATGTAGTTGAAGTGCATGTGCAAGTTTTAATGATTCAGTAGCTATGATATTTTTCATGGTTGTAGTTACACTGAGATAAAAGGCTGCTTTACTGATTATCGTAGTAAATAATAATCAAATGTATTTATATAGCATCTAGGTAAGTATAGTAGGTGTCATTCTATCTATCTGTTGCTAGACGCCTTAATCCCGTAAAGGGGTGGCCACAAAAGAATCGCCTTCATGTCGACCTGTCCCCTTCCATTTCATTGCCCTGCTCCCAGCTCACACCTCCCACTCCCATTTACCTCTCCACTCCATCCCTCCACCTCATCCTTGGCCTCCCCCTCCCTCTCCTCCCCTCCACCTCACTCACATACACTCTCCTTGTCAGTCTCTCAATCTCCATCCTCTCCACATGGCTTAACCACCTTAATGTGTTTCTCCTAACGCTTCCTATCACATCCACATAAACACCACAACGCTCCTTCACTTCCTTATTTGTCAATCTGTCTCTCCATGTGAATCCATTTGCTCCTCTCAAATAACTCATTTCCAGTGCTCTCACTCTTGACTTTGGTCCCTTCAGCAAGGTCCAAGCTTCACTTCTATACGTTAGAGTTGGTATCACAATACTGTTATGTAGTAACTTTTTCACTTCCTTGCTCACTTCCCCGTTTCTTATCACTGTTTCTAAGGAACCAGCAACCTGTCTTCCCTGTTGTACCCTTTCAAGCACTTCCCCCGCTAAACTTCCATCCTTACTCATCACACTACACAAGTACTTAAACGTTTCCATTTCCTTCTCATCCAACCTCATTGAACATTCAGTGACTTCACTTCTCTCGAAGACCATGACTTTACTCTTCCCTACATTCATCTTTACGTTCCGTTCCTTACACACTCTCCCAAACTCATTCACCAAGCCTTGCAGCGCCCCTTCGTCTTCATTTAACAACACAATATCATCTGCAAACAAGAGTACTGGTAGTTTCCAAACACTGCCTCTCTCACTAGGACAGCTCCAACATCCACTGCCTTACCTTGTGTCTCTTTTATAACACCATTCATATACAGACTGAACAACCATGGAGATCTGACACACCCTTGTTTCAATCGAACCCTCAAATAGAAAAATTCACTCAGTTCATTACCCACACGCACTGCAGCCCTAGCGCCCTCATACATATTCTTCACGGCCTTCAAGAACTTCCCATCTACCCCATATATTCTTAATATTTTCCACAATCCTTGCCTATTCACCCTGTCATATGCTTTCTCCAAATCCATGAAGGCTGCATACAACTTCTTTCCCTTCTCTAGAAACTTTTCCTCTAAAGATCTAAGAATGAATTTTTGATCTACACAACCTCTTCCCTTCCTATAACCTCCATGTTCTTCTCCACCTAATTTATCTGATATTTCCCTAACTCTAGCAGTAAGTATCCTACCATATACTATTCCTTTTACACTGCAGTGCGTGTGGATAGTGAACTGAGTGAGTTTTTCTATTTGAAGATTGGGTTGCAACTCCATGGTTGTTCAATCTGTATATGGATGGGATTATTAAAGTACAAGGTAGGGCAGTGGGTGTTGGAGTGGCCCTAATGAGAGATGGCAGTGTTTGGAAACTCTCTGTACTGTTGTTTGCAGATGATACTGTGTTGTTAAGTGAAGACGAAGGGGAGCTGCAAGGCTTGGTGGATGAGTTTGGGAGACTGTGTAAGAAACGGAATCTAAAGGTGAATGTACAGTAGGGAAGAGTAAAGTTATGGTCTTCGAGAGAGGTGAAGTCAGTGAATGTACAGTGAGGTTGGATGATGAGGAAATGGAAAATGTGAGTACGTTTAAGTACTTGGGTAGTGTGATGAATAAGGATGGAAGTTTGGAGGGTGAAGTGCTTGAAAGGGTACAACAAGGAAGAAAGGTTGCTGGTTCCATGAAGGCAGTGATAAGAAACAGGAAAGTGAGCATGGAAGTAAAAAAGTTATAACATGACAGTATTGTGATACCAACTCTAACGTATGGAAGTGAAGCTTGGAGCTTGTTGGAGGGACACAAGTCAAGAGTGAGAGCAGTGGAACTGAGTTATTTGAGAGGAGCCTGTGGAGTCACATGGAGAGACAGATTGACAAATGAGGATGTGAAGGAGCGTTGTGGTGTGGGTGTGGATGTGATAGGAAGCGTTAGGAGAAACATATTGAGGTGGTTTGGCCATGTGGAGAGGATGGAGAGTGAGAGACGGACGAGGAGAGTGTATGTGAGTGCAGTGGAGGGAGAGAGAGAGGGAGGGGAAGGCCAAGGATGAGATGGTGGGATGAAGTGGAGAGGCATATGAGAGAGAGAGGTGTGAGCTGGGAGCAGGGCAGTGAAATGGCGGGGGCCAGGGTGACATGGTGGCAATTTGATAGTGGCCACCCTGTATAAAGGATTACGGCGTCTGGCAATAGATAGATAGATAGATAGACAGATAGACAGACTGAGAAGCAATTGCCCTTATGATTACCACTCTGTCAATAAGTATTCTACCATACACTTTTCCTATTACACT
>NC_137014.1:10732081-10794581 GCF_032717465.1 Coenobita brevimanus
CATTGACAGTCAACTAAAAGGTATTTACTGTAATCCAAATAAATCGCAGCTCAGAACCTAACACCATTTATGATTTATCGTTCCCTACACTGGTAAAACGCGTTTGGTTAATCTCTGTTATTGCGCTGGAGAAGGCCTCCTTGCTGTGGTGGCACTGACAGCCTGGACGGGGAAGCAACCCTGCCTGGACCGAGGGGCTACCGACACCCGCAAATAGTCCTCATTGATTCCCCGCCCTCCGAAAGGAGGATGTTGCATTGCAGTGTTGGCACAAAGTCGCGCTTCTGGATATATACTTTTTTTTTTTTTTTTTTTCCACTTTCTAGGGGGGAACCTGCAGCAACTCCGGCTTGCCAGACTCTTTTGTCCCTCTGAGTCACAGACACAGAACTAACCTGCCCTGCAGACCAGACAAAAGCTCTTGCCCACCCCTCACCCCCA
Organism: Coenobita brevimanus; assembly: GCF_032717465.1. Lineage (NCBI taxonomy): Eukaryota > Metazoa > Arthropoda > Malacostraca > Decapoda > Coenobitidae > Coenobita > Coenobita brevimanus. Next base: position 10,732,523 of record NC_137014.1, read on the forward strand.
AAAAGCAAGTCGAGAGCATCCGCGCAACCACTGTAGAGGTGATCACATCTCAGCTGCTCCGGTCCACATGTCACTCAAACACAACACCTCAAAATGAACAAGTGCCTACAGCAGCAGAACACACACACACACACACACACACACACACACACACACACACACACACACACACACACACACACACACACACACACACACACCAAATCACCGAGAACAGGTTCAAATTAAAGAGAAATATTCAACCCACCGTTGTAGAATTAAAAACCTTGCACAACCTAAACAGTACTATAAATGAACTTAACAAAATACGCAAGCAATAAAACTGGGGAGTACAGCTGGCATTACCTGAGTATAATCCCAAGGTCATGAGTTCCATTCATACTTGAGAAATCCACGATCACAAAATGAACCAGGGTAAATTTCTGAAAACAGTAACATACTGTATATCAGCTCATCCTCATTAACTGACGAGGTTCTATTAACGGTACAGCGATGGAAATACCTCTGGCATGAAAGAACAAGCTAACAACCTGATGAACTATTATTCATCAATGTGCCACAAAAGCATGAAGCCTCAATACAAAATAAAAGTGAATCAAAGAAAACACTCAAGCACCACTTCCATTCAGGTCTAAAAGTTTAAATACATCAGTGATTAAAACAAAGAAAAAATCCAAAGTAAGAGGACTAGATGAGATTCCAAACACCCACTTAAAAGACCTATCCTCATAAGAGTGAATTCCCTGACCAAAAATTTCAACTTCTAGTGGAATGACAACCAAATCCCTGATATATGGATAAAGGCAACCATCATCCCCATACTCAGACTATGAACCTTTCCAGTAGTCTCTTATCACACAGCCAAATACTGTACCTCAACTTTCCATACCCTCCAAAATCATAAGAATCATAAAAACATCACCCACCATATCCCCGTTTCTGAATATGAGCATCGGTTCCAACCTAAACACTCACCCACCACACACCTCTCTCTCTAGAGATAGCTTGCACATAACAAAACCTCCATTGTGAACCACTCTATCAGCAACAGACATAAACAAAACTTCTGGCACAGCTACAACGCACCCTGTAAGGTAAAATATTAGATACGAACATGGCAGGGCATGATAAAAATGGTTGCCCAACTTCCTTCCAGGGAGACAAGCAGAGATAGTGTATCAAGTATTTAGATTCTGAATACTATCCTACGGTGTCTCACAGCCTTCATTGCTTTCATCCTTACTTTTTAACCTTTCCTCCACGACCTGCCAACCCCTCTCCATTCAGTAACAGTATTGTTCTATGCCGATGATTTGGCAATAGCTTCATAACACTTCAGCCCAGCTCCAGCAATACCTATACTCAGTAGAACATTGGCTTCGACAGAGAGAAACGACTGTTCCTCCAGTTGAATCATCCGTTACCCTCTTCGCTCCAGACAAACTTGAAATCTCAAGCACACTCTAAAGCTTCCCTTTTTAACCAGATATTCCTGTTGAAACGACACCCCCAGACGGTAGAACTAACTCTGCAGAAGCACACGTAACTTGTTCCCAGTATACAAAGAACATCAGTGCAAAGGCATCACGGAAACTCTATGGCTTGAAGTCACTTCCAGGCTCTACTTTTGGACAACAGAAAAAATCTCTGAAAACTTTACAAACAGTTCATTAGAACAACAGTTAATTATGCTTGTCCAAGCTACATCTCAATCATAACTAAAAAAAAAAAATATGGAAACAAAACAAAGCCTTACGAATAATATTAAAATGCATTCAGACTACAAGGAACAAAAATGCTTTCAGTCAAAGATAATTTGAATATGCAAGCCACGGTTCTTTTATTCAGCTCAAGATCCATCCCGCTCATGTATCTTTATGTTGCTTAACCCCCTTCCACAAAGAAAACAGAAACACTAATAACCAAGCTAAAGTACGGAAGGTACATCACGAAAATCCCTCCTCCTCCTCCTTCTGTATACACAATGCTTGGCAAACAAATGCAATACCAGCACGTCGATCCAAAACCTTCAACCAAGTGGTATTTTTCACGAACAGCCATCAGGCATCCACCCTTCAGATATTACCATACCCAGGGAAGAATGATTTCACCTAGCCAGACTGAGATGAAATTGCCACCCTTCCTTTTTTTTTTTTTTTTTTAATAACAGAACAGAGGAAAGACAAACAAACGAATAAAAAAAATAATCCATACACCAGATTACTGGTGTCCTATGTTCATAAAATATCTCTAACAGTTAGATTTGAACAGCTGTATGTTGAGGTTTGGAGGGAAACAACTCTGGGGAAGCGAGTTCCAAAGAGATGCAGTTCGCGGAATGAAAGAATTCTGATAGGCAGAAGTTCTGCAGTATGGCTGAGTGACATTCCAGTCATGAGCGCTACCAGATGCCCGTGTAGCACGAGGGAAGGCATGGAGAGGTGGCACAATGGACGCAACTTCGTCTGAGCATTTGCCATAAAAATATATGTAAAATAATGCAAGGGAGACAACATTCCTTCTTACTTGTAGGGGAGGTAGTTTATTTGTAATGGCAGGGTTGTTAATAATTCTTACAGCCTTGTTCTGAATTTTGTCTAGTTGTTTTAATCCAACCTCTCCACATTCATTCCACAAGGGTGAGCAATATTCAAGCTGAGAGCGCACATAACTCTTATAAACTACAGCTAACTGCTCGTCAGTGAAGAAGTTATGGACTCTGTACAATAATCCAAGTTTCCTTGAGGCGGTCCTAGCAAGTGATCTAACATGAGAGGTCCAACTGAGGACACTGTTATGTGAGACGCCGAGAATTTCAATACTTTTGGAGATGGGAATATTAGTAGTACTGAAGGTAATGTACGAATCTGGCAATATCTGTCTATTAGTAAATTGTACACATTTAGTTTTACTAGCATTAAATGAGACAAGGTTGTTTTGTCCCCATTCATTGATCGTAGATAGGTCTTGATTTATGGAGATGGCTGTACTGAGTTGAGAGGTAGAGATATTAGACTTTGTAAATGGGTGTCTGAGTGTGAATGAACTATGTAGTGTTGAGTCATCTGCATATGAGTGGATGGGATTATGGGTGACAGATAAGAGATCATTAATATGAACCAGGAACAGGGTTGGCGCCAGAACTGATCCCTGCAGCACGCCGTCGTTAACTGAGTGGAAATTGGAATATACATCATTTACTTTTACTTTTCTGTCACTGAGATATAAGGAGATCAAAGGAACAAAAGACGTTAGTCCATAGCAAGGGAGTTTGGACAGCAGAGAAAGGTGCCATACACTATTGAAAGCTTTAGAAATATCAAGGGCTACTGCATGAGTTTCTCCATGTAGGTCAATTGATTGATGGATGGTATGAGTTAGGAGATTGAGTATGTCAATGGTGGATCTTTCGTGGCGAAAACCATGTTGTCTATCACTAATTAAGTTGTTGGATTCAAGATGTTTAACTATGTGCTTAGTAATTAAAGTTTCAAATACCATACCAAGAGAAGATGTGACTGCTATTGGTCTGTAATCAGAGGGGTCAGAGGAACTTCCTTTCTTCGGAATTGGGTGGATATTGGCTTCTTTCCATGAATTTGGGAATGAAGAAGTACGTATGCATAGTCTGAATAATTTAGCTAGAACAGAGGCAAGTTCATGGGAACACTTTTTCAAAACAATTGGAGGAAATCCATCTGGGCCTGGAGCTTTGTTGGTGGGTTAATTGTCTAGGATGGATTTTACGTATCTTGTCCGTATTTTAAGTGAAACAATTTCGGGAGAGTCAAGTTCTAGTGCTGGGATATTCTGGCTGGCATCGTCTATCGTAGAATTTCTGGCAAATGTGCTGGCAAAGATGTCTGCTTTCGCACGTGGGTCATTTGTAATGTTGCCATCTCAAGATGGTTTAGAGAGCAGCAGCCTGAGATATTGTATGGAGGCCAAATACCATAAAGTTAGTGTCGGCGTCAAACGCCTGAAAGGTGATATCAAAGCCAAATGCCAGTGAGATAGATAGATAGATAGATAGATAGATAGATAGAGAGAGAGAGAGAGAGAGAGAGAGAGAGAGAGAGAGAGAGAGAGAGTCAATGATTGATTCCAGGTGAAAGAAAATAAGATGCTGCAAATGCTAGGTGAAAATGATAAGATCAACTTGTATTTCAACGTCGCAAATCTGGGGGCACGCCTCTACTTATGAAGAACAGAAATCATTATACGTAGCATCGTACTGTATATCTGTTGGGTCTTCTCCCTAGTATGAAAGTAAAAAGTGTAAACGTTGGCCTATCTCTGGAGATATGCAGTGGTGACTCTCAACCTATTAATTGACATCTCATGTACACCAGTCTACACCAGCGATCCGCAAACTTTCAAAGGCTCTCTGTCGACTTACACCCCTCTCTCTCTCTCTCTCTCTCTCTCTCTCTCTCTCTCTTATAGATATTATCATCATATCCTCTGTTGCCCCATGATGACCGTAGGAGCTCGGGACAAGTTGGTCCTGACATTTAAGATGAGAGTGACTAGCCTCACTCATCCCTGAGTGTCATTACGTGAGCAGTAAACCCCAGCCATACCTTGGATATAAAATGACACAGGCTCAATCCGGTTGGAGAGCCTTAATTACCTACTAAACCACCAGGAACCATAGTCTGGCTATACAGTTACCACCCTGCGTAGTAAATGGTTTCCTGGTATACAGGAAACCATTTGGCTTGTCACTCCGCGTAGAGTCATCCGTAGACAGAAGGAAGGGGAAAGAAAGTTGGAAAGAAGGACATAACACGAATGAAGGAAAGAAGAGAGGAAAGGGCAGCCACCCAAGAGCAGCTCTACATCGAGTGAGTAGATGGTGAGCGCCCTAACCTCACACACACACACACACACACACACACACACACATATATATATATATATATATATATATATATATATATATATATATATATATATATATATATATATATATATATATGTGTGTGTGTGTGTGTGTGTGTGTGTGTGTGTGTGTGTGTGTGTGTGTGTGTGAAGAATAAATCCCGTATATGAATACGGACTATAACAGAAACGTGGAATACCGTGCTTTCGTCTAATGTTTGAAACACAACTTATGGACAGTACGAGAGTCGGGGGGGTGGGAGATCTTATATCACCCTCGAGTACCGAATCACAGATGCCAACTGTTTAATGAATTTTTATACTGTTCCAAATAATTGCGAGAAATTAATATGCAGAAACTTGAAAGAATGCATACAAAATTTACTATAAGAGTAAAAAGAAAACAAAATGAAATTGCCTATGTATATATGGTAAAACTGCACAAACAAGTAATTATTCATATTATGCTACTGCCTTTAAATAACACACAACTACACAATATACATGTCGGAGTACTGTGTAGGTAAGTGTTACTTAAAAAGCAGAGATCTTTATAAATATTTAACTGTATGGGTAAAATAACACAGCTACACACCGTACTTCTCAGTATCCTGTATAACTCTCTGTTATTCTAAAACCATTAGAACATTATGAATATTTTTGGTGTGAGTAATTTACTGTGTATACGTACGCAATTTCACTTTTTACCTCGCCCAGACGGAGTTAGACGAGGTATTGTTTTTGGTCGTTTCATTGTTGCCATGTTTGTTTGTTAGCAACATTACAGAAAACGGCTGAAAGAAATTGCATGAAACTTTCAGGATATGTGGACATTGGTCCCAAAAGAATGTGTTTAAATTTGGGGCGTAATGAAGTGACTCTGGAAGGTCAAAAACAAGGTCACGGATAATCAGAGGGCTATAACTTGAGACCGGTTGTAGATAGAGATACTTTCTATTATCAACATACAGGAACTCCCATAGGGGCTTTCATTTAGCACCAAGACCTTTGATCTTGAGTGACCTTGAAAGGTTAAACTCAAGGTCACGGATACTCAAGGGGCTATAACTCGAAACTGGTTGCAGATAGATATTTACTAATATCAACTTGTAGGAAATCTAATGTGGGCTTTTAACTGGTACCACGACCTTTGGCCTCAAGTGACCCTGAAGGTCAAACTCAGGGTCATGGTTATTCAGGGGGCTACAACTCGAAACTGGTTGAAGATTGATATTTACCGTACTATTATTAACATGAAGGAAGTCCCATATGGGTTTTTAATTGGTAACATGACCTTTGACTTTAAGTGACCTTGAAAGGTCAAACTTAAGGTCACGGATATTCAGGGGGCTATAACTCGAAACTGGTTGAAGATAGAGGTATTTACAATTATCAAGATATAGGAAGTCTCTTGTGGGCTTTCATCTGAAAAAAAAAAAAAAATAACTGCTGTCCGGCGAGGTTTGCTGTGCCTGGCACCACTTGTTTTGTTTTGTATTGTTTTTGGTTGTTGTTGTTGTTGTTGAAGGTTTTGTGGTAGGTGAGGGCGCTCACCATCCACTCACTCGATGTAGTGCTGTTCTCGGGTGTCTGCTCTTTCCTCTCCTCCATCCTTCTTTCCTTCCATCCTCTTCTGTCTTTCTTTTCATCATTTTTTCCTCTTCCTTCCGCCTACTAGTGACTTTACACTCCTTCTTCTGTCTTTCTTTCCTTTATTCTTTCCTCTTCCTTCTGCCTGTGGGTGACGCTACACTGAGTGACAAGCCAAATGGTTTCCTTTACACCAGGAAACCATTTACCGCGCTGGGTGGTAACCATATAACCAAATTTTGGCGCCTGGTGGTTTAGTGGGTAATTACGGTGCTCCAATCGGATTGAGCCGGTGAAGGTTTATATCCAAGGAATGGTTGGGGTTTATTGCTCACGTAATGCCACTCAGGGATGAGTGAGGCTGGTCACTCTCATCTTAAATGTCAGGACCAACTTGCCTAGCCCCGGCCCCTACACTCCTCATGGGGCAATGTAGGATTGGATGATGATGATGAATAGAGTTAAGTGGGATGTATTTTTTTTTTATGACTTTTATGTTAAACGCTCGCAAGGATCTGAAAGTGTATTAAAATTTCTTCACGAGATCTCTTCTGAAATGTCACACTGGAGGGCTATATAAGCTCTACCTCCCATTCCGACTCTTGTATTACCCTGAAGATGACTCCAAACAACAGAGGAATCGTAGGTATGTCACGCACGTGTTCCCTTGCGAGTTTATCTATCTATCTATCTATCTATCTATCTCTCTCTCTCTCTCTCTCTCTCTCTCTCTCTCTATATATATATATATATATATATATATATATATATATATATATATATATATATTGTTCGAGGGCTTAATTATGAAATTTTTGTTATGAAACGCACTAGTACTATCGTCAACTAGTCTTGTCATCTCTTCTGTGTCTCTGCCTACAGATTTTGAAAATCATTCTCTTGAGTTCAACGCAAATGAAAATGATGACAATGACCTGTTGCTAATCTAGTAATGGTTAATCTAGAGACTGATTTTCAAAGCCCATGGAGAGAGAAGAACGAAAAGCGAAAGGACTTTTATTCAGAGAGCAAATAAGACTAAGAACGGCCATTTCATTGAAAACTAGAAACACCCAACGAGCACACACCTTAACCATTACCAATAAAATTTATGATTTACTTCTATCAATCCTCATGCCTACCAGAAGAATACTTTTACGTTCTCACATATTCATTATACTATGTTACATAACCTCAGATTGAGCCTACCTCCGCCAACACCAACAGAATTGATGATTTCTTCCTCTCATGCGGATCCGGACCCATTGTAAAATCAAATCAGTAAATTTTTTTTGGTCCACTATCCACGTTTCCACCAGATTTCATTGAAATCTAATAACAACTTTTCAGGTAGCGTGTACACAAACTGACAATCAGACATTCAGGGGTGAATACATAACCTCCGTCCAACGTCGCTTGCGGCGGTAATATCTTTATGTTGCATAACAACATTAAAAAAATAAATAGCGATTTCAGAGACCGCATGCGTTTTCCAACGACAGTAAAAATTTTTATTTATTCTTGCATCAAGTTTGGGATCAACCTCAAAATACAATATATTCTTTCTTGTCCCACTGAACACCTATCCACCAGTGTTCATTGAAACCCTATGACAACTTTTTGAAATATCTTCTTCTGTAACTGAAACAGACAGAAAGGCACGGATGAAGACACAACCTTCGCCCTGAAGGAATATAAGTGTTGATTTAATTCAAGAAGTGGGAGTGGGCAGTACGGTAATTATCCAGTCTTACACACACACACACACACACACACACACACACACACACACACACACACACACACACACACACACACACACACACACACACACACACACACACATCATTCATTACAGAGACATTCTTCGCAGCTCATACTTCGATACCATCGTCCTTCTTTACATTCATAATCACATAGCTCCATTATTCTCACACTTTTTTGTTAACATTACTGTACAGTATCAGCCTACTTCCCTCCATTTAATACTCCCTTACTTTTCATACGCTTCCTCCATCATCCTCTGTTATCACCATGCTCCTTAGCTGTTCCTCCAGCGCCCTTCGCGATCACTCTGTTCCTTCACCAGTTAGTCACCATCATTTCCTCGATAAGGACCATTCATTAATATCATTATCGTCTTAATATTATCCGTATATTATAAACTGGTTGGACATTTTCCAGAAATAGTACAAATGAAAACAAAGGTAGGAGTAATATCATCGGAGAGCAAGCAAAAATTTATCCCACCTCGGATTCATCACGCAACCATTATAGCCTACTTCTCAGCTCCCAAAGGGTCTTTGGCCGAGAATCACATTACCTCCAGGCATTAATCACTCAAAAGACATCAATACGTTTCAAGGAATAAACTGTCACCTTGAAGAATCCGTACCATATTAAGTGGCTAGGTGATAAATACTTCTATTCATGGAGTCGTCAGATATTAACACATCATCACCGTAAAGCTTTATATCATAATTATATAGACATTTTCCCTGCCAGACCCTCTCCCATTTAATCTCAGTTTCACTCAGTTTCCTTTTCCAAGCTACCCAGTCCATACAACTCACAGAATACTGACAATACGAGAACTACAGTCCCAGTTGTTATAAAGCCGTACTTAAAACGCGAGGAAAAGACAGATTAATGAACAAGAAAGCAAGGGTTAAATGAACTGAGATTATGGGTGTAGAAGGGTGAGTGTAACCGAAGCTTTCAGATGGCTGGAATTAGAGCACTCTGAATATATATAATTTGTCGGGTGTGGTAAATGAGATTATATAAGTTTCTGTCACTGCAGGGGCATCGATCATGTTTATTAATTGATCATTTGCCAGTTTTGGCCGACAGGAAACTTGAAACTGTTGGAGCTGATAATTTTCAACGTACCATCATAAATTGCATCTAAAATAGGTAAGGATTGTGTGAAAATAGCCTAGGTAAAATATCAACTGCATGCTGAGCATTGTTATACCTGGCATGCGTTATTATCCATCACAACATGACTGAATTTAATAAAATTCCTTGGGAAGCACCAAAATCGATGTGCATGAAATTCGTGTCGTCACCCAAACACAGTTTCCTGGAAACTTTGCTTGTAACTTGCAATTCTGGCCCACAACAAATGGTTGCATTTCGTTGTTCTTACCATACGAACAGAATTAGACAGATGCAAGTAAACTATGTTTAGACTTAGAATTCACACGTTTGATTATACTTCCCCCCCTTTTCTTCGTGTTACAATGCTGATACTGTATATCCAAGCCTGATATGAGGATCGAATGAATTTCTACTTTTACAGGGCATTAATATTACTGAAACGAACGAACGAACAATTTTACTCTGAGTTCAGTTCACGTATTTGTCAATACTACCCCTCAAAATAGTGTATTTATAAACGGGATCAGCATACCAGGATTCCCCAAAACCTCATTTTCACTTGTTCGCCAGGAAAAATCGCAGCGAACCCATATTTACGCAAAAATTTCATCCCACTTGCACCTTCGCCACTGGAGAGAGAGAGAGAGAGAGAGAGAGAGAGAGAGAGAGAGAGAGAGAGAGAGAGAGAGAGAGAACAAACCAACGATAAGGTTTGTACCGGTGGTATAGAGGCCAAAATCGCCTACGTTGCGTGCTGATAAGGGGAGGCAAGATAAAATTTTTCTCTTTTATTTTCTTTCTATTGTTTTCTTTTATAATCCTTGGATGTGACGAGAGAGAGAGAGAGAGAGAGAGAGAGAGAGAGAGAGAGAATAAATGAATTATCATTTACGTTAAGTTAGCTGGAGAGAGAGAGAGAGAGAGAGAGAGAGAGAGAGAGAGAATAACTGAATTATCATTAACGTTAAGTTAGCTGGAGAGAGAGAGAGAGAGAGAGAGAGAGAGAGAGAGAGAGAGAGAATAACTGAATTATCATTTACGTTAAGTTAGCTGGAGAGAGAGAGAGAGAGAGAGAGAGAGAGAGAGAGAGAGAGAGAGAGAGAGAGAGAGAGAGAGAGAGACAGACAGACAGACAGACAGACAGACAGACAGAGACAGAGAGACAGACAGACAGACAGACAGACAGACAGAGACAGAAACGGAGAGAGAATTGTCCCTTAATTTAGCTGGAGAGAGAGAGAGAGAGAGAGAGAGAGAGAGAGAGAGAGAGAGAGAGAGAGAGAGAGACAGAGAGACAGAGAGAGAGAGAGAGAGAGAGAATGTCAGCTGTTCAAAGGTACAATCGCCTATGTGGGCTTAGGGAAGCATTACATCCTTCATTGGTTAGGGGACGAAGGGATGCAAGCTGTATTTTATCTCCCCGTTATTGTTTTTCCTTGATATTGCTAGGAGCGGATCCAGGAATAATGTTACGATGTTGCCCTACAACATGCCTTGATTAAATCATGTACATATGAGCAAATGGACACAATACTGCACACACACACACACTACATACAAATCAGGAAAAAACAAAAGGGTCTATATGGTGCATTTTAATGCTCGTACATCATATTTCGTCTTTGCACATACAGATAATTTGATATGATCATTGCAAAGATATTAGTTCCCTTTCAATTTTTGTTTCTGAAGAACGAGGCATCCTGGTGTGCTGTGAGAGTGGAATAACAATAGCAAAAACAAACGCACAAAATCTGTTGGCTAGCCGTATACAAATGTAACAAAACATGAACTCTGTTAACTTCTAAATGGGGTTTTTAATTGGTACCATGTCCTCTGACCTTAAGTGACCTTGAAAGGTTAAACTCAAGGTCACGGATGTTCAGGGACCTATGACTCGAAACTGACTGAAGATATATTTACTATTTTCTAGATATAGGAAGTCTCTTGAACGCTTTCATTTGGTACGATGACCTTTGACACTGAGTGTCCTTGAAAGGTCAAACGCATGATCACGTATTTCAAGAGGGCTATAACTTGAAAGAGGTTGAAAATAAAATAACTGCTGTCTGGCGAAGTTTGCTGTGCCTGGCAATATATGTTTAAATTCTTATTATAGAACTCCCCCCTCTCTCTCTCTCTCTCTCTCTCTCTCTCTCTCAAAACCCGTTCCTAATCCAAAGACATTATTTTGTTTTGCCAACCACGGGGGTGTTGCCAGGGCAACTATTGCAACATCCCTGGATGAACCCATGATTGCTTTCTTTTATAATTATTGAATGTAACGAGAGAGAGAGAGAGAGAGAGAGAGAGAGAGAGAGAGAATAACTGACTTATCCGTTACTTTAAGTTAGCTGGAGAGAGAGAGAGAGAGAGAGAGAGAGAGAGAGAGAGAGAGAGAGAGAGAGAGAGAGAGAGAGAGAGAGAGAGAGAGAGAGAGAGAGAGAGAACAACTTAATTATCCCTTACTTTAAGTTAGCTGCAGAGAGAGAGAGAGAGAGAGAGAGAGAGAGAGAGAGAGAGAGAGAGAGTTAACTCTTCTGATGGCTGCATAGAGGCCAAAATCGCCTGCACCGGCTTAAGTAAACAGACACTTTCACTGATATGGAGACTCAAGTTGTATTTTTCCTGTTTTATTTATTTTCTCTCTATTGCTTATGTGGTCTTATCTAAACATGTGTGTGGCGGGGTAGGATGGGAGGTCGTATTGTATTATTTCTCCACGTCTTTACTTTTTCTCTGTGTTGCTTTCGTTCATAACCGGCTGCAACTCGAAAATGAATAAGAGAGAGGGATAAAAGTAACAAGAGGAGGAAAGAAAAGAAAAAGGAAAGGATAGCATGAAGAAGAGAGAAAAAAGGAATAGGAATATTAGGAGAAAATTTGAGACGGGGACAGAAAAGAGACATTATGTCGCAGTCAGTGTGAGCATTTATAATGAAAAACATATCTCTGCCTACTGTTATGTTTTAGAAGTAACTAACGTTTATTCTTGTTTAAAATTGCTTTACATAACATTACGAGTACAGGTATAAGTTCGTTGTGGTCAAACATTAAACCCCATTTTAACGATGGGTTATGTACTTGTATCTGCTTGTAACATCGGGACCCTTCTGTATAGTACAACCACAGTATCATACTTATTACAGTATTTGAGGTAGGTTTTCTGTGTCTGAACAGTTATAGAGTATATGTATAGGGTTTTATGGGCGGGGGCGGCGGTTAGAGCTCCTTTAGAGTGGGTTTGGGATAGTACTAAATCACAGTCCATCAGTATTTTTTTTTTTTTTTATGCGAGGAAGAAGGAACCAAAGGCCATGAACCCGCAGTAACAGTTCCCTCCAAGAGAAAAACAAAATACAATAGAGAGCCAAATTCAAGATCCGATCATTTTGAGATGCCTGGACACACTGCGTTTGAAAGACTGGAGATCATAGGCAGCAGGAAATACAGATAGAGGGAGACAGTTCCAGAGCTGACCTGTTGCATAAATGAAAGACTGGGAGTAACGGTTAACTCTTGCATTAGAGAGTTGGACAGAAAAGGGATGAGAGTTTGCCGCTAGACGGGTGCTACGCGCCCGTCGTAGAGGTGGAGGAATGCAAGCAGACAGTTCAGAGGAGCAGTGACCATTAAAGTAGCGATAGAAAAGAGATAAAGATGCAACAGTGCGGCGAAGAGACAGAGGTTGAAGGGAGTCAGTAAGAGGAGGAGAGTTAAAGAGACGAAAAGCCTTTGACTCCATCCTATTGAGAAGAGCTGTATGTGGGGAGCCTCCCCACACATGAGAATTGTACTCCACACAGGGGCGGATAAAACCTCTGTATAGAGTCAACAATTGTGCAGGGGTAAAGAAAGAGCGGAGTCGGCTTAGCACACCCAATCTCTTGGAAGCAGATTTTACAAGAGATGTAATATGATCTTTCCAAGATAAGTCCTGAGTAAATGAAACCCCAAGCATGTTCAAGGATGATGCAGGATTAAGCTGAATATTATTAAACATTAATGGGTATACCTGTGGAAGATTTTGTCGGGTTGATAGGTGTAAGAACTGAGTCTTAGATGCATTAAAGACAACCATATTATTTTTACCCCAGTCAGAGATACGAGCCAAGTCAGACATTAGGTGTGCCATAGCCTCATCCCTTGTTTCTTGAAGTAACTGTTGAGATGGGCGTTGCGGGAACCGAATGGAAAGGTGAAGGGTGGAGTCATCAGCGTATGAGTGGATAGGGTTAGATGTACAGCTTAGAAGATCATTGATGAATAAAAGGAAGAGAGTTTGTGATAGGACAGAGCCCTGAGGAACACCATTGTTGATAGATCTAGGAGAAGAACGATGGCCGTCTACAACAGCGGCTATAGAACGACCAGAAAGGAAGCTAGCGATGAAGGCACAGATAGAAGGATAGAAACCGTAGGAGGGCAGTTTGGAAATTAAAGATTTATGCCAGACTCGATCGAAAACCTTTGAGATGTCAAGTGCAATGGCAAAGCTTTCGCCAAAGTCCCGAAAGGAGGATGAACAGGAGTCTGAAAGGTAGGTGAGAAGATCGCCAGTGGAGCGTCCCTGACGGAACCCATACTGACGATCGGAAAGAAGGTTGTGATAGGAAAGATGCCTTAAAATTTTTCTATTAAGAATTGACTCGAAAACTTTTGAAATACAGGACGTTAAAGCAATTGGACGATAGTTGAAGGGTTGGGAGTGGTCACCCTTCTTTGGGACTGGCTGAATGAGAGCAAACTTCCAGCAAGAAGGAAAGGTACAAGTTGACAGACAAAGGCGAAAGAGTTTGCCTAGGCAGGGTGTAAGCACAGAAGCACAGTTCTTGAGAACAACAGGAGGGACCCCATCAGGCCCATATGCCTTGTTAGTACTGAGGCCAGTGATGGCAGAAAATACATCAACTGAAGAAATTTTAATGTCAGCCATGAGGAAGTCAGAGGGGAGAAGTGATGGAGGAACAGCACCGGAATCGTCTAAGGTGGAATTGGAGGAGAAAGTCTGTGCAAAGAGATCTGCTTTATCAGTAGAAGAAATAGCTACAGAACCATCAGAGTAGAAAAGAGGAGGGAAGGATGATGAGGTAAAGTTGTTAGAAAGATTTTTGGCAAGGTGCCAGAAGGAGCGGGAAGAATTCGAGTTGGAGAGTTGAGAGCATTTAGTATGGATGAAATTATTTTTAGTAGAGCGAAGAACAGACTTAGCACGATTCCGGGCAGAAACGTAAAGATGGTGTGATTCAGGGGTGGGTTGGCTCCGGTACCTTTTGTAGGCCTTCTCCTTGTTGCGGACAGCATTAGAACAAGCGTGATTAAACCAAGGCTTTCTTGCGTTAGTCAAAGGATATGAGAAAGGAATGTATGCTTCCATGCCTGAGAGAATAACCTCTGTAATGCGCAAGGCACACTCAGATGGCTCACGGCCATGGAAGCAATAATCATTCCAGGGAAAATCAAAGAAGTACTGCCTGAGGGCCTCCCAGTTCGCGGCTCCAAAATGCCACAGACGACGTTTCCCTGGAGGGTCCACAGGCCGTACCGGAGTGATAGGACAGGTTAAGGTAATAAGGTTGTGATTGGAGGAGCCCAACGGAGAGAAAAGATTAACAGAGTAAGTAGAAGGATTAGTTGTGAGGAAGAGGTCAAGTATGTTGGAGCTCTCTCCAAGGCGGTCAGGGATACGGGTAGGGTGCTGTACAAGCTGCTCTAGGTCATTAGGGATAGAAAAGATGTAGGCTTGTTCACCAGGTGGATCCGTGAAAGGAGAGGAGAGCCAAAGGTGGTGGTGAACATTGAAATCTCCAAGAATGGAGATTTCAGAAAAAAGAAGAAATGGACAGGAAGTGTTCCATCGTAGAAGTAAGATAGTCGAAGAATTTTTGATAGTCAGTAGAATTAGGGGATAAGTAAACAGCACAGATATATTTAGTCAGAGAATGACAGGAAAGCCAAAGCCAGAGTGTGGAGAATTCAGAAGAATCAAGTTCAGGAACACGAGAGCAAGATAAGTCGTTGCGTATGTATACACAACAGCCACCTTTGGCTTTGAAATGAGTATAGAGAAAGTAGGAGGATACAGAAAAGGGTTTGCTGTCGGTTGCCTCAGACAGCTGAGTCTCCGTCAGAAAAAGAAAGTGAGGTTTAGAGGAGGAGAGGTGGTGCTCAACAGAGCGAAAGTTAGATGAAAGGCCGCGAATGTTGCAAAAATGAAGAAGAAGAGAGTCAGACAGTGGTTCCAGGCACCACGAGTCGTCACCGGGAGAGAGGCAGATGGCGGGGGCATTTATGGTTCCCCCCCCCTGGGAACTCCGAGGCTTGATTAATAGGCGCCATTTTTGTTGATTTTGAATAGGAAGTGCAGTGTGTACTGTGCATGTAGTCTGGTGAAGATAGTTAGAGAAATTTGTACTGGAGAGCATGCTGGCCTACTCTCTGTGTAACTGAGACACTGAAAAAGTTCAGCAAAGGGGGATGGTCAGGAACTAGTCCTGAGGGCTGATGAAACGGGAGCTCCAGCACTCCCTGTCATCAGCTTTCCATCCACCTCGGGAGTACTGCCCTGCTCGACTGGTGCTACAGTCTACTTCCAGCCCCCCCCCCTTCCGTGGCTACTATATCCCTGATAATTTACAGATGACTGTTATTCACTTTAGAGATAGGAAATAATTAAACAATTTCCCAAATATTACCAAATATATCTGCGTTGTCTATAGCTCCCCCAATGCTTCTTCAGAACCCAGTGTATTTGACTCAATAACCACGCTTGTGAGTAACCTTAACCTTGCCCTTAGCACCGAAATTACCATTTTGGGTAATTTTAACGTACTTAATTTTGAATGGTTATTACATTCTGCCAGGACTGACGACGCTGGTCTAGAGTGCGAGCTATTTGCTTAATCGTTTAATCTCACCCGCCTGGTAAAACAACAAAACAGAATACCAGATAATTCTGACCATAATGCCCATCTCTTGGATCTATTTGACAAATAATCCTGATCAATACAGGATAGAAGTACTGTCACCACTTGGATCCTCTGACCACAATCTCATCAAAGCCTCATTAGTTAGCCCCCCCCCCCCCAAGTCCCTGTTTTGAACCTGTCAGGGTGACCCGATGGCACTTTGACAGGGCAAACTGGGATGGATTTAGGAATTATCTTGCTGACATCCTACGGCAGTCTTTCTTCTCTAGTGATGTCAGTTCTACCCAGTCCCACATTAATGACTTAATACTAGCTGGTATGGATTTATTCATACCAAATCAACAGTTCACTAGAAGATCGAACTCTCCAAAATTATTTGATAACAACTTAACAACTCTTACTTAAAATCAAAAACATCTGAATCACTCTGTCAATTTAAAATTGCTAGAAACCATTCAAAAACTGTAATGAATCTCGCTAAATCAAACTTTTTTCAAAAGCAAACATCAAAACTACTTAACAACCCTAATGACAGTAGCATATTCTGGGCAACTCTCGATTCTTTCAGTAATAACTTTAACAAGTCATCATCCATTCCCACACTAAAATCTCCAAATGGCAAACAGTACATATCACCCGCATGGGAAAGCGAATATCTTTGCCAGTACATTTGCCAGAAATGCTACTACAGAGAAAGTCAGCCAGAACGTCCCAGTACTAGAGCATGACTCTCCCGAAATTGTTCCCACTAAAATGCAGACAAGATATGTAAAATCCATCCTAGACAATATACCAAACAACAAAGCTCCAGGCCCAGATGGAATTCCTCCAACTGATTTGAAAAAGTGTTCCCAGAACTTGTCTGTTTTAGTAAAATTATTCAGACTATGCATACGTACTTCTTCATTCCCTAATTCATGGAAAGAAGCAATTTTCCACCCAATTTCAAAGAAAGGATGTTCCTCTGACCCCTCTGATTACAGGCCAATAGCAGTCACATCTTTTCGTAGTAAAGTATTTGAAATTGTAATAAAGAGGCACATAGTTAAACATCTTAAATCCAACAACTTAGTGATAGACAATATGCTTTTCACCACGAAAGATCCACCACTGACATACGCAATCTCCTGACTCATACCATCCACCAGTCAATCGACCAACATCGAGAAAATCATGCGGTACCCCTTGATGTTTCTAAAGCTTTCGACAGTGGCACCGTTCCCTGCTGTCCAAACTCCTTTGCTATTGACTATTATCTTTTGTTCCTCTGCTTTCCTCATATCTCAGCAACAGAAAAATATGAGTAAAAGTAGATGATGTATTTTCCAATTTCCACTCAATTAACGCCAGCTTGCCGTAGGGGTCAGTTCTAGCGTCAACCCTGTTCCTGGTTCATATAATGATCTCTTATCTGTCACACAAAATCCCATCCATTCATATGCAGATGACTCAACACTTCATAGTTAATTCACACTCAGACACCCATTTAAAAAGTCTAGTATCTCTAACTCTGCACTCAGTGCAGCCATCTCCATAAATCAAGACTTATATACGATCAATGAATGGGGACAAAACAACCTTGTCTCATTTAATGCTAGTAAAACAAAATATGTGCAGTTTACTAATAGACAGATATTGCCAGATTCGTATATTACTTTCAATGCTATTAATATTCCCATCTCCAAAAGTATTGAAATTCTCGGTGTTTCATTTAAACGTACCCTCAGCAGGACCTCTCATAGCAGATCACTCGCTAAAAAAAGCCTCAAAGAAACTTTGGTTATTGTACAGAGTCCGTAACTTCTTCACTGACGAGCAGTTAGATACATTTATAAGAGTCTTGTGCGTCCTCAGCTTGAATATTGCTCACCCTTGTGGAATGGATGTGGAGAGGTTGCATTAAAACAACTAGATAAAATTCAGAACAAAGCTGTTGGAAATATTAATAACCCTGCTATTATAAACAAACTACTTCCCTACGAGTAAGAAGGAATGTTACTTCCCCTGCATTATTTTACAGATATTTGTATGGCAAATGCTCAGACGAAGTTGCGTCCATTGTGCCACCTCTCCATGCCTTCCCTCGTGCTACGCTGGCGCCTCGTAATGCTCATGACTGGAATGTCACACAGCCATATTGCAGAACTTCTGCCTATCGGAATTCTTGTATTCCCCGAACTGCATCTCTCTGGAACTCGCTTCTCCGCAATTGTTTCCCCCCCAAACTTCAACTTACAGCTGTTCAAGTCTAACATTTACAGATATTTTATGAATGGAGGGCGCCAGTAATCTGGTGTATGAATCATTTTTTTTTATTCACTTGTTCTTCCTTCCTCTTTTCTGTTATGAAAAAAAAAAAAAAACTTTACCTGGGACTAAGTCAAAACTTATCTTTGTTCAGTCGGTACTTAATTCAGTGTCAAATCTGTTTTCACACGAATTATTTTCGACAATTTATGCTGATCCTACGAAAATACCACTCGATAGTTGTAACTTCCTTGCACCCAAAACTCACAAGTGACCGGTTGCAACAGGGCACAATTATTCCTCTTCACTTTCAGTGGACCAAGACATAAGGTCCCGAAAATGTCTGACTACCGCCGACGGAATGCTATCATAGAATGATTCTTTCTCAGTACAAACAGCCATGTGAGTGTAGTCATGATTGCTGCCTCCATTTTAATGTTAAGCTTCACACTAGACCTATACCGCGTGTCCTGTTTCGGAATTTTCAAAGTGCCATAAAAATAATAGCATAAAACATTAATTCATCCCCTATTTTTCCTTAGCCTGTGCTAGGATTTCAGTTGCTTTTAGTAAGTGATATTATTATTTCTAATGAAATTCCTAAGCCTGCTTTTGTGACATTAACAGAAACCGTTCGTTACAAATACATTTCTTTCATCTACTGTATAGAATGTTAGCTGTGGTGAAAGTAGGCATGATCTCCAGGCAGCATATATAGATCTGGAGACTGCTTATGACAGAGTTGGTAGAAACGTATTGTAACAAGTGTTTTGATGTATGGAGTAAGAGGGAAATATTTAAGCGAAATGAAATGCGTATGTCAAATGAGTGAGGCGTGTGTGCGAGTATGAAGGTAAGGGGACCAATGGTCAGAGAGAAATTTGGAATCGTCAGGGATGTGTGATATCGCCATGGCTCTTCAATCTGCTCGTGGAGCAGCTGGTAAGGGATGCAGTGGTAATGATATTAGGGAGTTTGTCCTATATCCACGGATCCGGATCTGGATCCGGATCCGTGGATATAGGACATGGCAATGGCATTGGCGGAGGTATGAGCTTTCTGAGCGTTTTCTAGTTACCGAATGATTTCGTATGGAACACTGTGACAAAGTAATAAATGGGTACGTTTCTTTCTTATACTCGATCACAAACACATACTAAAGGACCGTACACACAGTGCTTTTGGCCAGTGATGTTTTGCCTCATTACAGTGCATGAATGTTTATCAGTATATATACAGTTACCTTATGTCATGTTGTCACTAATTATATTGCAAGTTTAGGTATTTAAATTTTTCACAGAAGCTAATTCATTACCACTTGTTATTACGATTATAATTGTCACACAAAGTGCCAGAGCCAGTCTAGGCCCTCTTAAAAAAAAAAAAATCGGTTTTCAATATACATGAATTACAGTATATCAAAATCATTGGTACGATATCAAACATAGTATGTAAATTTCAAAACACTGTGGTTAGATCTGCCGAATGCTGTTCATGCACATTTCTAGAGATGCTTCACACACCTGCCGGAATCTTTTGCCAGTATTCGTATGTGCTGGCGGAATTTAAAGTTCTATCATTTATAAAATATGCTGGTAAAGCATCACCCATATTCTCTGCCACATGATCGCTATCACTGAAATTGTATTTCATTGAACTGACGGCAAATAACAGAACATAGTGTTATGAAGGGGGATTTGCCAGTTAGGTAGTCTCGTACCTTCGAGACGTTTCTGGTACCGGAAGTTTCGGTACGAGTCGTCAGAGTTGCCAGTTTGCCTGGTGTTTGCAAGCATAGTTATTTCGTAAGTTATGCATTAATTCTTATGCTCATTTTCTCTATAATGTTTTATTTAAGTGACTGCTTGTTAAATTATGCAATTTAAGTACGTATGGTTAATGATTTAGAGTGTTATGTAATGTGAGACAACTCTAGCATGTTTTGATGTCTAGTAGTTGGTAACTGTTGTTGCTATGGGCTGATGCAAGACAGTATGTCCTAGAATGTTGGAGAAGTAGAAGTTTCGAGAGTAATGCAAGCTTATATAAGGATGGGGAAGAGCTTAGTTAGTCAGTCAGTTTGGAGTTTAGTCGGGCTTCAGTTCAGTGTGAGTGAAGTGCTGTTAGTCAAGTTTGTGGAGAGTTGCTTTGCAAGCATTAAGTGTAATTACTGTCTGTGAAGATTGTATATTTTTGGTACTTGTGAAAACAGTGGCAAACAGTGACGGGTTATTGAAGTTTGTATATCAGTGGAATTTGAGAAGACAGTGAAGTGTATTAAGTGTAATTACTGTCAGTGAAGATTATTTTCAGTACTTGTGTAATAAGTAAAGTGTAAGCAAGCATTAAATGTACTAACTATGAAGTGTTGTTAAACATTAAGTTTTTTTTTTTTTTTAATAACAGAACGGAGGAAGGAAAAACAAATGGAGAAAAAAAAATAATCCATACACCAGATTACTGGTGTCCTCTGTTCATAAAATATCTGTAACAGTTAGACTTGAAGAGTTGTAGGTTGAAATTTGGAGGAAAACAACTCTGGGGAAGCGAGTTCCAGAGAGATGCAGTTCGGGGAATGAAAGAATTCTGATAGGCAGAAGTTCTGCAATATGGTTGAGTGACATTCCAGTCATGAGCGCTACCAGATGCCCGTGTAGCACGAGGGAAGGCATGGAAAGCTGGCACCATGGACGCAACTTCGTCTGAGCATTTGCCAAAAAAATATCTGTAAAATAATGCAAGGGAGGCAACATTCCTTCTTACTTGCAGGGGAGGTAGTTTATATGTAATGGCAGGGTTGTTAATGATTCTAACAGCTTTATTCTGAATTTTGTCTAGTTGCCTTAATGCAACCTCTCCACAACCATTCCACAAGGGTGAGCAATATTCAAGCTGAGAGCGCACATGACTCTTATAAATTGTAGCTAACTGCTCATCGGCAAAGAAGTTACGGACTCTGTACAATAATCCAAGTTTCTTTGAGGCGGTTTTAGCAAGTGATCTGATATGAGAGGTCCAGCTGAGGGCACTGTTAAGTGAGACACCATGAATTTCAATACTTTTGGAGATGGGAATATTAGTAGCACTGAAGGTAATGTACGAGTCTGGCAATATCTGTCTATTAGTAAACTGTATATATTTAGTTTTACTAGCATTAAAAGAGACAAGGTTGTTTTGTCCCCATTCACTGATTGTAGATAGATCTTCATTTATGGAGATGGCTGTATTGAGT
The DNA here is from genome assembly GCF_032717465.1 of Coenobita brevimanus. Taxonomy (NCBI): domain Eukaryota; kingdom Metazoa; phylum Arthropoda; class Malacostraca; order Decapoda; family Coenobitidae; genus Coenobita; species Coenobita brevimanus. Next base: position 10,754,288 of record NC_137014.1, read on the forward strand.
TGAGAGGTAGAGATATTAGACTTTGTAAATGGATGTCTGAGTGTGAATGAACTATGTAGTGTTGAGTCATCTGCATATGAGTGAATGGGATTGTGAGTGACAGATAAGAGATCATTAATATGAACCAGAAATAGGGTTGGCGCCAGAACTGATCCCTGCGGCACACCGGCGTTAATTGAGTGGAAATTCGAATATACATCATCTACTTTTACTCTTATTTTCCTGTCACTAAGATAAGAAGAAATCAAAGGAACAAAAGACGTTAGTCCATAGCAAGGGAGTTTGGACAGCAGGGAACGGTGCCATACTCTGTCCAAAGCTTTAGAGATATCAAGAGCTACTGCATGAGTTTCTCCAAAAAGATCTATTGATTGATGGATGGTATGAGTTAAGAGATTGAGTATGTCAATGGTGGATCTTTCGTGGCGAAAACCGTATTGTCTATCATTAATTAAGTTGTTGGATTAAAGATGTTTAACAATATGCTTATTAATTAAAGTTTCAAATACCTTACCAAGAGAAGATGTGATAGCTATTGGTCTGTAATTGGAGGGGTCAGGCGAACTTCCTTTCTTCGGAACTGGGTGGATATTGGCTTCTTTCCATTAATTTGGGAATAAAGAAGTACGTATGCATAGTCTGAATAATTTAGCTAGGATAGAGGCAAGTTCAGGGGAACACTTTTTCAAAACAATTGGCGGAATTCCATCTGGACCTGGAGCTTTGTTGGTAGGTAAATTGTCTAGGATGGATTTTACAAATCTTGTCTGTATTTTAAGTGGGGCAATTTCGGGAGAATCAAGTTCCAGTACTGAGACATTCTGGCTGGTATCATCTATGGTAGAGTTTCTGGCAAAGGTACTAGCAAAGATATCTGCTTTCCCACGTGGGTCATTTGTAATATTGCCATCTGAAGATTTTAGTGGGGGAATGGAAGATGACTTGTTAAAGTTATTATTGAAAGAATTAAGAGTTGACCAGAATATTCTATTGTCATTAGAGTTGTTAAGTAGTTTTGATGCTTGCTTTTGAAGAAAGTTTGATTTAGATAGATTTAATACAGCTTTTGCATGATTTCTAGCAATTTTAAATTGGGAGAGTGATTCAGGTGTTTTTGATTTTAAGTAAGAGTTATATGCTAATGACTTTTGGGCTGTTGCTCTGGCACAATTGCCATCAAACCATTTTGGAGAGTTTGATCTTTTAGTGAATTGTTGACTTGGTATGAATAAATCCATACCAGCTAGTATTAAGTCACAAATGTGGGACTGGGTAGAATTGGGATCACTAGAGAAGAAAGACTGCCATGGAACATCAGCAAGATAATTTCTAAATCCATCCCAGTCTGCCCTGTCAAAGTGCCATCGGGTCACCCTGACAGGTTCGGAATGAGGAGGTGTAGGAGGGTTAACTAATGAGGCTTTGATGAGATTGTGGTCAGAGGATCCAAGTGGTGACAGTACCTCTATCCTGTATTGATCTGGATTATTTGTCAAGAATAAATCCAAGAGATGGGGATTATGGTCAGGATTATCAGGTATTCTGGTTGGTTGCTTTACCAACTGGGTGAGATTAAACAATTCCGCAAATAGCTCGCATTCTAGACCAGCGTCGTCAGTCCGGGCAGAATGCAATAACCATTCAACATTGTGTATGTTAAAATCACCCAAAATGGTAATTTCATTGCCAAGGGCAAGGTCAAGGTTACTCAACTGAGTGGATACGGAATCAAATACACTGGGTTCCGAAGAAGCATTGGGGGAACGATAAACTACACAGATATATTTGGTAATGTTTTGGCAATTCAATTTATATAATGAGTAATCAAAATTGGATGAAGTGAAGTTTAAAATAGTATCAACTGCATATTGGGATTTGATATAACAACAGGTGCCGCCCTTGTTTCGAAAGTTTGTAAGGAGATTAAGTGTAACTGCAATCTATAAAGTGTGTATAGCTCCAGTGCTTGTGAGAACAGTGAAGTTGAAAAGCATTAAGTGGAATTATTTGGAAAATAAAGACAGTGAACTTTAAGGAGCCAGTGTTTATTTTCGCCTCAGCTGATCTTGTGTACTGCACACCTAAAGGCTGACCATAAGAAGAACAACTCACTGGGCAACACCCTTCCTGTACTGTACTACTGCTGTTGGAGCCTGTGGCAGTGTTGGGACTGGGACGTAACACTGGTGCCAGGAGTGAGGATTATTATTCAGGGCTGCAGTGAGTCTAACTTTCGACATGGAAGCAGAAGGTGTGAAAACAAGATCTCCAGCTGGGCAGGAGGACGAGGTGCCTTTGACGGCAATTTTGGAGCTGATACAAGTACAAATTCGACAACACGAAAAACTGTTACAGACCATAAGTGAAGAAAAGATAAAGCTCAGAAATGAAATTAAAGAACAACTACATTCACTGAATGAAGCAGAGAAAGAACTCAAAGAACTATTAGAGGCACAAAGTGAAGAACAAAAAGAACGATAAGAGCAACTTCAAGGGGCATCAGAGGAGCAACAGAGGGAATTACAACTGACCATGCAAGGACAGCCAGATACATTCAATGGAGAAATCAAGGAAGAGCAGCAACAGCTTAAGGAGGAAGTAGATGCCAAACTAGAACAGCAGAAGTATGAGATAAGCAATAATGTGACACGAGTGTAAACAGCATGTAGATGAACAATTAAAGACAGTTAATGAAGAAATAGTGACGGAGTGCAAACAGCATGTGGAAAACCAGCTGAAGATTAGCGAGGGAATAGTGACAAAGTGCAGACAGCATGTGGACAACCAGCTGAAGATTAGTGAGTAAATAGTGTCGGAGTGCTAACAGCATGTAGATGACCAGTTGAAGTCAATTAGTGAGGGAATAGTGATGGAGTGCAGACAGCATGTAGATAACCAGTTGAAGCATGAAGTCAATAATGAGAAGATAATTAGTGAGAAATTTGAGGCTGTAGAGAAATACTGCACTGCTGAGCCTCAGGTTAGTGTACAGGGAGCGTATGAAGGGAATGGACAGTGTATGGTGAATCTTGACGGATCCTGGGCCTCTGAAGATGGCATTACAGGGCTGAATAATCAGAATGCAGAAGTTGTAAGTCCTGGACTTAATTATGATGCCTCAGTTATTAGGCCCCATACCAGTGAAGTTCATGGCTATAATGGGGATCCAGTTAAGAAGGAACCTCAAGAAAGTGCTGGTAGTGTATTTTGGGAAGCTTACTTTGCACAGTTTGAGTTACTTGCGGATCAGAATGGTTGGGATGATAAAAGGAAGGGTGCAGAAGACCCACCACTGAAGAAATGCAAGAGAACCTTGATGAATAGTGTGCGTGAAGACAGGACAGATGACATGCAGCATAGTAGGAATGGGAATCACAGGAAGAAATGCAGCTGTACTGTAGTGACGGGGCCAGCATCGAACGGAGAAGACCTGGAGAGGATGCAGATGGAGGGTGCAGATTTGCAACCGGTGCCTGAGTGGCTGCAGCGGAGTGCAGTGCGACCATCATGGGGAGAAGTTTCCAGGCTGGGTCCTGCGACCAAAAGCTGCTGAAGTCAGTGGGACCTCCTTCGTTGCAACGGTCTACTGGAGCGTCAATGGGAGACGCCCAATACCCTCAGTGAGTGTTGGCAACTGGTGGTTCCGAAGATGAGGTCTAAGATCTTGGATAAGTCCCAAAACCAGATTACTAGTGGGCACCTGGGAGTGAAGACAATTCTAAGCCAGCTGCGACACAAGTTCTACTGGATTGGCATGCATCAGGATGTTGAAGAGTGGTGTCGGACCTGTGATGTGTGCTGTGTCAAAAAGAGGACCAAGACCTTCCTGGAGGAGTGGACTATGTGGAGGAACAAGGACATCGTCGGAAGAGGCATAGAAGAAGACCTGATAAATTGAAAGAATATTTTGTGTATTGTTAGATGTCATGTCTCCATGGTTGTTCAGTCTGTACATGGATGGGGTAATAAAAGAGGTACAAGGTAGGGTAGTGGAAGTTGGAGTGGCCCTGGTGAGAGAGGATAGTGTTTGGAAACTCCCTGTACTGTTGTTTGCAGATGATACTGTGTTGTTGAGTGAAGACGAAGGGGAGCTGCAACGCTTGGTGGATGACTTTGGGAGAGTGTGTAAGAAACGGAATCTAAAGGCGAAAGTAGGGAAGAGTAAAGTGATGGTCTTTGAGAGAGGTGAAGTCAGTGAATGTACAGCGAGGTTGGATGGTGAGGAATTGGAAAATGTGAGTACGTTTAAGTACTTGGGTAGTGTGATGAGTAAGGATGGAGGTTTGGAGGGTGAAGTGCTTGAAAGGGTACAGCAGGGAAGAAAGGTTGCTGGTTCTTTGAAAGCAGTGATAAGAAACAGGGAAGTGAGCATGGAAGTGAAAAAGTTACTACATGACAGTATTGTGATACCAACTCTAACGTACGGAAGTGAAGCCTGGACGTTGTTGGAAGGACACAAGTCAAGAGTGAGAGCAGTGGAAATGAGTTATTTAAGAGGAGCCTGTGGAGTCACATGGAGAGACAGGCTGACGAATGAGGATATGAAGGAGCGTTGTGGTGTTGATGTAGATGTGATAGGAAGCGTTATGAGGAACACACTGAGGTGGTTTGGCCATGTGGAGAGGCTGGAGGGTGAAAGACTGACGAAGAGAGTGTATGTGAGTGAGGTGGAGGGGGGAAGAGGGAGGGGGAGGCCGAGGATGAGTTGGAGGGATGGGGTGGAGAGGTATATGAGAGAGGGGGGTGTGAGTTGGGAGCAGGGCAGTGAAATGGCGGGGGACAGGGCGACTTGGAGGCGATTTGTTTGTGGCCACCCCAAACGGGATTGAGGCGTCTGGCAATAGATAGATAGAGAGATAGATGTTTCATTAGAATTAGGGTTTATGTTTATGCTTGTGTACTGTATACTGTGTAGTTTTGTCGGGACGACAAAGAACTATGGAGGGGGTAGTGTTATGAAGGGGGATTTGCCAGTTAGGTAGTCTCGTACCTTCGAGATGTTTCTGGTACTGTAAGTTTCGATACGAGTCGTCAGAGTTGCCAGTTTGCCTGGTGTTTGCAAGCATAGTTATTTCGTAAGTTATGCATTAATTTTTAAGTTCCTTCTCTCTATAATGTTTTATTTAAGTGATTTCTTGTTAAATTATGTAATTTAAGTACGTATGGTTAATGATTTAGAGTGTTATGTAATGTGAGACAACTCTAGCATGTTTTGATGTCTAGTAGTTGGTAACTGTTGTTGCTATGGGCTGATGCAAGACAGTATGTCCTGGAATGTTGGAGAAGTAGAAGTTTCGAGAGTAATGCAAGCTTATATAAGGATGGGGAAGAGCTTAGTTAGTCAGTCAGTTTGGAGTTTAGTCGGGTTTCAGTTCAGTGTGAGTGAAGTGCTGTTAGTGAAGTTTGTGGAGAGTTGCTTTGCAAGCATTAAGTGTAATTACTGTCTGTGAAGATTGTATATTTTTGGTACTTGTGAAAACAGTGACGGGTTATTGAAGTTTGTATATCAGTGGAACTTGAGAAGACAGTGAAGTGCATTAAGTGTAATTACTGTCAGTGAAGATTATTTTTAGTACTTGTGTAATAATTAAAGTGTTAGCAAGCATTAAATGTACTAACTATGAAGTGTTGTTAAACATTAAGTGTAACTGCAATCTATAAAGTGTGTATAGCTCCAGTGCTTGTGAGAACAGTGAAGTTGAAAAGCATTAAGTGGAATTATTTGGAAAATAAAGACAGTGAACTTTAAGGAGCCAGTGTTTATTTTCGCCTCAGCTGATCTTGTGTACTGCACACCTAAAGGTTGACCATAAGAACAACAACTCGCTGGGCAACGTCCTTCCTGTACTGTACTACTGCTGTTGGAGCCTGTGGCAATGTTGGAACTGGGACGTAACAGTACGAATATTTAATACAAATATTTTGAAAACTGTCACTCAGTCCACCTCAGATAATTTGACCAATCACGGCTGCTTTTTCACGTGTTATCTTATGGAGGTTTGACCTATGACCAGATAGACAATAGTAAAGAGAGTATATCCACGGCAGTACTTAAAGTACTTTTCTTCCTACTAATTTTTCGTCTCAGGTATAGACTTCTCACACACCACTCTACTATGTATCATTATTAACCTAAATCACATCTTGCTTTTTTTCACATTCACTTTCAACTCTCTCTTCTAAAACTCTTTGAAACTTAGACACCAAATGTTGAAATTGTTTCCGCAACCAATGCCAAATCATCTGGAAGTATTACTTGATTTACTTAATTTCCCTCTCCCCACCTTCCTTCATCTCTTAAACATCCCTTTTTTAGCCTATACTGTATAAAGAAAAACTATTTATGCTGAACTTGTCATGTGACCTGCATCACTGACATTTTGTTCTAAAAACAGTACGAGTAGGTCGACATCCCGGGTGATCCTTAACTCATTCTCCAAAATTTCATCCAGATCAGATCAAAACTGCTTTAGTTATTGTATTCACACACAGACACAAAGATGGACCTTAAGCTTTGTCCAGTGACATTCTTTGAAAGAGTGTTCTCACATTTATATCCATTCATTTTTGCATGACCCTTGTTACGGAACAGAGAAAGATAATGTACACTTTAAGTGAGAATACGAAGAGTCACTACTGTCCCGTAAAGTTCCAGGTTCAAAACAAAAGAGTTAGGTAAAATTACAAGTTAAAGTTTAATGCTTAAATTAACAACAAAACATTCAGGACTCATAAGGATAATGTAATGGCAAAAACAGGTTAAATATATGGTTAACTGCAATAGCCTCTATTAACACGAAATTAGCAAGAGTAAATTTTATCTAAGTCAGCCCTGATAAAATGAGATACCAGATAATACTCAGTGAATGCCAGATAAATAATTACAGATACAAACTATTATCAAAAATGACTGACATAAAGAACCCTACATGAATTACAAAAACTTCACTAAGCCTACAAATTAAACTTATGCTATACAGTACAAGAAAAAATGCAACAACAGTTATACTCAAATTACACACAGCTGCTAGATGGTTGGAGACTTCTTGAGCACTCACAATAATAATATCTGTACAGGGGAGGACAGAGATGTGAACAAAATGAGGAGCAGATCTAAGTGGCAATGATGCAGAGACTGAGCTCATTATATAGGGGCCAGCAGAGCCTGATACAACTTGTAAGCAGGACGCGCAAATGAAGCCATGGGGACAAAGAGCTGATAATCCCGCTCTAAGCAACAGAGAGAACGACTTACTCTACTATAACGGTAGAAGGGGGAACTGAGGCAGAACACGCTCGTGATCAAACATGCAGCATACTGTGCGTTAAAATTACACAAAGGATGATGAAATCATAGGCTATGTAACACCTCCCTACAAAGAAAAAAAGAAATTTACAAAGGAAATTTCTTATTACTCTAAAACAATCTGTACATGGCATTACAGAACATGCAAATGTCTTTCCTAATGTTACAAAACATGAGATCTCCCTAGCACGTTCAGTCATAGGTACTTGCCAGTATCCCTTTAACAAATCAAACTTACTTATGTACCTAGCCTTTCCGATCTTGTCTATGCAATCTTCCACGTGAGGGAGAGGGTAAGTGTCTGTTTTAGTTATCTGATTAACACGTCTGTAGTCGATGCAAAGCCTCTGTGACCCACCTGGCTTAGGGACTAGAGTGACAGGAGAACTCCACTCGCTCTGACAGGGCTCAATCATCTTGTGGTCCAACAGGTAGCCAAGCTCCTTCTCGATGAGAGGAACTTTCACTGGGTTCACACGGTAAGGAGGCAATTTAATTGGCTTTGCGTCTCCAACATCGACATCATGCATCAACACAGTGGTTCTTCCTGGAGTAGCACGGAACACTTGCGGGTACTCCTGCAGTAATGCCGAAAACTCCTGCCTTTCCTTGGGAGGTAGATGAGAAAGCTTAGTCTGGAGATCATTCATGATATCAGGATTCTTCCCCAAACTATCACTCAGGCTCATACTGCATGGGAGAGCTTCACTTGCAGACTCTGGGTGGAACAGCTACAGTGCAGACTGGATTATTTTCGTCCCGCCTGTGATATAACTTTAGCATGTTGATGTGACATAGTTGCTTGCTCTTTCTACGATCTGGTGTGGCGATGACATAGTTGACATCACTGAGTTTCTTCTCCACGAAATAAGGGCCACTAAACTTGGCTTGAAGAGGTTGCCCATGAACTGGTAGCAGAATCAAAACCTGATCTCCTGGCTGAAAGTGGCGTAACCTGGACTTCTTATCATACCAAGTCTTCATCTTCTCCTGAGCAGCTCCTAAATTCTCTCTCGCCAGCTGTAAAGCAGTGGACAGCCGTTCTTTGAAATTCATCACATACTCCAGCAGGTTGACGTCATCTTCCTCCGACAGCCAGCATTCCTTGAGTAGCTTAAGGGGTCCTCTTACTTCATGGCCAAACAGTAGTTCAAAAGGTGAGAAGCCCAGTGATTCATTTGGAGATTCTCTTGCAGCAAACACAACGAATTGAAGACCTTTATCCCAGTCTTTCTGATGTTCCAAACAGTATTTCTTGAGCATCGATTTGAGTGTTTGATGGTATCTCTCCAACGCTCCTTGGGTCTGGGGATGGTAAGCTGAAGACGTGATCTGGGAGATGCCCAACTCTTTCAGAGACTGCTTGAAAACATTTGACATGAAATTACTTCCCCGGTCGGACTGTACCTCCTTGGGCAGACCAAACTTTGTGAAGAACCCTAGCATTTCCTTAACCACGTTCTTTGCTGAGATGTTTCTAAGTGGAATGGCTTCAGGATAACGAGTAGCCATATCAATCATGGTCAACACATAAGAAAATCCTGAAGAAGTCTTAGGAAGAGGGCCCACAATATCCACCAACACACGGGTGAAAGGCGCCTCAAAAGGAGGAATGGGAACTAGAGGTGCAACCTTTTCGGTCTGATTACACTTTCCCACAACTTGACAGGTGTGACAAGACTTACAATACCAGGAAACATCCCTGAAGATACCTGGCCAGTAGAAGTGTTTCAAAATGCGTGCCACAGTCTTCCTCACTCCAAGGTGTCCTGCCAAACTGGAATCATGAGCCACTCGAATGATATCCTGCCTACAAACACGAGGGATGACAACTTGATGTACAACCTCCCATTCACAGTCGGCTGATGTTGTTGGGGGTCTCCACTTCCTCATAAGTACTCCTGACTTTACATAATAACAAGTAGAAGCACCGGCTGACTCTTCTTCACTGTAAGCAGAGTTAGCTAGACCTTTCAACTCAGGGTCAGCAACCTGCAACTCAACCAACTCTTGACGAGACAAATTATCAACACTACGGGGTACTGCCTCATCTGGTGAGTGGTCCAAATTAGCAAGAAAAGTGTCAGCTAGGATAACATCATCATCATCATTATCCTCTAAATCACCAGTAACTTTAGACTTAGCCCTAGTGACAGCACATGCAGGGAACACATCAGGGACATCACAATCCCGGGACACAGTCACTGGCTCACTAGACAACTGAGGAGCTGGACACACTTGACTTCCACCAATATCATTTCCAAGTAAGAAAGTTACACCTGACATTGGGAGTGTCTCAACCAACCCAACCATAACAGAACCATTAACAAAACCAGACTCTAAATTCACTCTGCACAGAGGAACAGAGAAGTAATTATTCCCTACACCTTGTAAGATTACAGTTTCATCAGAGGAATTAAAATTAGAGCCTAGAACACTGGTCAGCATAAGGGATTGGCAAGCACCTGTATCACGATATATTTGAACTGATTTCCTGTCATTACTGTCCAGAGGACTGACAAAACCATCAGACAGGAAATTAGCACATGAACTCTTGAGAGTGTCACCCACGTTACTGCTCAAAAGAGGAGCTCCATCATGAGAATTTAAGTTACCCTCAAAGCAGGTTCAGTTAACTCAGTTAAAGAATTCTGGGAACTCTCAAGAGTGGACACTAGACCAATTGACTGAATATTTAAAGACTCCTTTTTGTTCACATCACGCTGTCTCCTGAAACATCTCTCCGTAGTATGACCAAGCTTACTACAATAAGTACATTTACTTTTCTGAAATCTAGAGGTGAAGCTGGTATTTACTTCCTGAGAAACATCATCTTTATTCTCTTTCCTGTTACCTGTACTCTGAGTAGAGGCAACGTACTTACTCTCAGCTTTCCCTTTTTCTCTAGAATATCTCTTGTGAGTGAGAACATACTCATCAGCTAAAACTGCAGCATCAGACAAATTATCTATTCTTTTCTCATCAAGATATAGGCTTACATCTTTATAAATACACCTTTTGAAATCCTCCAGGAAAATCATCTGCTTAAATTTACCAAAATCAGAATCCACATTCTTAGAATTTAACCACTGCTCTAACAGATCTTCTTTGATTTTTGCATACTCAACATGGGATTGCTTATCTTGCTTATAAGTTGTCCTAAATTTTACTCTATAGGCTTCAGGAACAAGCTCATAGGCCTTAAGAATCAAGCTCTTAACTACATCATAATTATCAGACTGATCCTGAGGCAAAGATGCATAAGTTACTTGAGCTTTACCGGTGAGAACAGTTTGAAGGAGTACTGGCCAATACTCCTTAGGCCAATTAAAACCTGTAGCTACCCTCTCAAACAACTGAAAATACTTTGTTAAATCAGATTCATTAAAAGGAGGGACAAGTTTAACATTTTTAGCCACATCAAAATCATCAGAGATAGATGATCCAGTTCCACCTTGTTTCATGCGATACTCATGGTCTGCCTGAATCCTGGCAAGTTCAATTTGTGCCTGAGCCTGTACCTGTGCCTCTTCAATACGAGCATTTGCTTCCTTAAGGCCGGTTCACACGAGCTGAATCGCGGCCGTTTTCTTCGCCGATTTGCGGGCGAAAAATGCCGATTTTCGGCATTTTTCCCGGAAAGGTGTTCACACGTACGGGGACTGAGTGGCAGGAACGCGGCAACAGTGTTTACAAACAAAGATGGACCGCCGTACTCGTACCAGGTGTGCAGCCCTCACACTTGCACTTTCCCTACTTCAAGATGAGCCGTCACGCATCTGGACTCGTCCGTGGCTGTCTAGGAGAAAAGAAGAGTGTGTGTATTACAGGCTGGTGAGGGAGCCCAGCTTGGAGGATCCCCAAACTTTAAATGAGTGGATCCGTCTTAACAAGACCCAGTACCACCACTTGCTGGGGCTTGTGACACCCTTCATTAAAAAACAAAATATGCAGATGAGGGAAACTGTGATTGCTGGAGAACGGCAGGCATGATGAATAAACTTGTGTTGGCCACGCGTGATGAAGTCGAAATGGTGGTACTGTAAACACACAAAGATGTCGAATTCGTCTTCGTTCCCAGAGCTTTGTCTTGTTCGGCGCTTCCATTTTAATCGGCCCGGCAACTTTCTCCCGATTCCGGCAAAAAAAGACCGACATGTCGGTCTCTCCATACCGGCGAAAAAAGTTGCCGGAATTTCTACCGGGAAGCAAATTCCGGCAAAAAACTGCCGCGATTTTGCTCGTGTGAACCGGCCTTTAACACGAGACTCCGCCTCCTTAGCCTTAGCCTCCTGCAGAGCTAGCTGTAACTTAGCTAATTCAATCTGCGTTTGCTCATTTGGAGGAGTTACATTAAACAAGCTTTTATTAATCATGCCAACAATTTGATCTTTAGAATGATGAGAGTGAACTGCAATTCCCAATTGTTGAGCAACAAGCTTAAGTTCATTCTTTGTTCTGTTTTCTATATCGCACACTGTTTGCACATTTGACAAAAAATCTTTGGCTTCATCAAGTGTAGAAATAGTAGCCATCATGAATATATCACAGTCACAAAATATCAAACAATATCCTTATGATAATATCCTGAATATCCTGATATGAGGTCGCCAAATTTATGTTACGGAACAGAGTAAGATAATGTACACTTTAAGTGAGAATACGAAGAGTCACTACTGTCCCGTAAAGTTCCAGGTTCAAAACAAAAGAGTTAGGTAAAATTACAAGTTAAAGTTTAATGCTTAAATTAACAACAAAACATTCAGGACTCATAAGGATAATGTAATGGCAAAAACAGGTTAAATATATGGTTAACTGCAATAGCCTCTATTAACACGAAATTAGCAAGAGTAAATTTTATCTAAGTCAGCCCTGATAAAATGAGATACCAGATAATACTCAGTGAATGCCAGATAAATAATTACAGATACAAACTATTATCAAAAATGACTGACATAAAGAACCCTACATGAATTACAAAACTTCACTAGGCCTACAAATTAAACTTATGCTATACAGTACAAGAAAAAATGCAACAACAGTTATACTCAAATTACACACAGCTGCTAGATGGTTGGAGACTTCTTGAGCACTCACAATAATAATATCTGTACAGGGGAGGACAGAGATGTGAACAAAATGAGGAGCAGATCTAAGTGGCAATGATGCAGAGACTGAGCTCATTATATAGGGGCCAGCAGAGCCTGATACAACTTGTAAGCAGGACGCGCAAATGAAGCCATGGGGACAAAGAGCTGATAATCCCGCTCTAAGCAACAGAGAGAACGACTTACTCTACTATAACGGTAGAAGGGGGGAACTGAGGCAGAACACGCTCGTGATCAAACATGCAGCATACTGTGCGTTAAAATTACACAAAGGATGATGAAATCATAGGCTATGTAACACCCTTAACACTTTCACCAAGTTTGGTTTAAATCAGATGAAAATTAAAGTGACCTTGTCCTATGGCCCTGAAATTTAACCTTTCCTTGTGACCTGTCTTTCGTTTGATTGTGCTCATAATAAAATCCATTTATTCTTGGCTATCTTTGACTAAATCAGATAAACACTTTCAAAGTTGACCTTAGACGGTAACCTTCACCTTTTATCTGCTGTTTTCAAAAACAACATATTTACTCCTTCATTGACCTTATCCCTGCCACTAAGTTTGGTTAAAATCAGAACAGAATTGAGGTATTTTGCTGACCAAGGTCAATACACATCAGGTCACACTGAGAAACCAAGAACCGAGGAGTGATAACGCCACCCGTCCCATAGCCACCTCTCATCCCACAGGACAAAAGAACAGACTTATTCTTCTGTAACATTAACTTAGTATCCCCATTTTCCATATTATATTGGTTTACCATATCTTCATTATCAAACTCAGATTCCACAGGTAGTTGTGCAGGCAACATCACCGACAAACAGTAGAGAACTCACGATGTACAGAATTCCATTTCCATTTGCTGCATTTGGTCTCCCATTCTGAGATGACATGGAACTTGTTTTACCTTTTCTATATTAGATTCTCTCAGAACCGTACTTAATGCCTACTACACTGTTATCTTTTCCAATAAGGCTGGTTTTTACTCGATGTTTTACAGATAATAGGGAAGAGGAGTCTTGGTAGGATCCCATTTGTTCAAGACTGACAAAAAAAAAAAAAGTGTTTAACAACATCTAGATTTAACCTGTAAATAAATATACCGGTTCATGAAATGTCAGAAGTAGCTTTTACTATTTCATACAACTGTGGTACAGACTGGTATGAGAAGATTTTTCATTTTTGCAACTAGTACAGATCATGGCTTCCTTCAGCTCTCACTTGTGTTCCAGTTTTAATTATTTCCTTCTGTATTCAGAGCCTCTAAGATGAGCGCATATGCATTTCTAGATGGTTTTGCAGCATATTACATTTGTGGATGAAATAACTCAGGCCAAAAAGTGGTGCCAGGCACAACAAACCTTGCGATCAGCAGTTTGTTTCATTAACAGTCCTCAGAAAATGCGTGATCTTGCATTTGACCTTCCAAGGTCACTCAAGGTCAAAGGTCATGGTGCCAAATGGAAGCTCGTAAGAGACTTCCGATATCTTGATAACAGTAAATATCTCTATCTTCAACCAGTTTCGAATTATAGCTCCCTAAATATCCGTGACCTTAAGCTTGACCTTTCAAGGTCACTTAAGGTCAAAGGTCATGGTACCAATTAAAAACCTATATGGGACTTCCTGTAAGTTGAAAATAGTAAATATCTCTATTTTCAACCAGTTTCGAGCTGTAGCCCCTTGAATAATCCTGACACTGAAAATTGGTGACCTTGATTCTGACCTTTCAGGTTCAATCGATTACCTCCCAAATTTAATCACTTTCTTTTGGGACCAGTGTCCATACATCCTAAAAGTTTCATGTAATTTCATTCAGAAGCTTTTCCGTAATGTTGCTGCGAAACAATGAAACTCGACTCCGTCCGAGCGAGGTAATTATCAGCTAAACCAATGAACTGACTGAGGAGCAGAAGAGGCATCTGACGTCACGGTCATAGGGTGAGTCAGGTGTTATTACCCCCGTGGGCTGACGTGGTGTGTCTGGGGCTTGTTAAGCAGCGCGCGCGCGCACACGCACACACACACACACACACACACACACACACACACACACACACACACACACACACACACACACACACACACACACCGATCACAACATTATATCTGTTACTGCTTCGCGAGCGCAGGTTCAGTACAAGAGTGAAAAGAGAAAAGAAGGCAGATGAAAGTTGCGAAGGTGAGAGATGAGTGAAAAAAAGTCGAGAGAAAAATGGGTAGAGAGGAATGGAACAAGGCAGCTGGAGGGATGAGGTGACGACAAAGGGTGAGGGGGCGAAACTTTTTAGTTCTTTATTGACTCTGGTACAGGCAGGGGTGGGGGTGGGTGGAGTAAGGGATGGGGAAACGAGAAAGTGAGAGGCGAAAAGAAGGAGAGATGATGGAAGAGTGGAGATGTGACGAAATATGATCTCGTCGTTAAGCACAGTCTGGGAATATTGTGCAAGGAATCGATTTTTTTTTTTTTTTTATGCGAGGAAGAAGGAACCAAAGGCCATGAGCCCGCAGTAACAGTTCCCTCCAAGAGAAAAACAAAATACAATAGAGAGCCAAAATCAAGATCCGATCATTTTGAGATGCCTGGACACACTACGTTTGAAAGACTGGAGATCATAGGCAGCAGGAAATACAGACAGAGGGAGACAGTTCCAGAGCTGACCTGTTGCATAAATGAAAGACTGGGAGTAACGGTTAACTCTTGCATTAGAGAGTTGGACAGAAAAGGGATGAGAGTTTGCTGCCAGACGGGTGCTACGCGCCCGTCGTAGAGGTGAAAGGCTGGAAAAACCGTAGGGCAGAAGAATGTGCACATGCTGGAACATGGAGGAGTATGTGCCGTGGTGTATAGTAGATTTTTGGAGAAGAGATGTGGAAAAGGGTTTGCGTATAATACAGAAAGTGAAAAACGTACGAGTATAATGCAAGTACCTCAACAACTGTGTGTCAAAACCAAGAGCAACATATCGTTAACATCCATTCTTATTTGAGCCTGTATTATTCTTCACATTAATAAGAAAAATATGGCTATACGGTGAAAAAATTAGTGCAAGAACAATGAAAGAATTCATCTTGGCTAGGGTCTACTTTTCTTTGGGGGAATATGGATGGGGAAGATATAAGTTTCCTATACAGTGGAAATATACACATAACAATATCGATTTTAAAAGCCCGGGAATAAAAAGAAAATAATTTATGTTATCAATGATTAAGACAGTAGTTAAGAAAGTATTTGACAGAATCAACAAATGAACTGTTTCATTTTAGCGCTGTCATATCTATTATAAGAATTTTCTTATAATTGTTCAAAAAGCCTTTTCAGTAAGGCAGAAAATAGAGTACTACTTCTTGGCTGCTGTCGATATTTGTCAACCAATCATTTGCTTCTGAGGAGCACAGGGGCCGGGGGCATGGGTACTCATTCCCAGCATTTGAGACGAGGGTGAACGATAAGACCCGGCAATCACTCTGATCTAAACCCTTGCATGTCCCATGTGATTGGAAAGCCTTGATGCAACTGACCACCAGGCTTCATTTAGCCATATTCTTACCATCCAGCTGGTAAATGGTTTCCTGGGTTACAGGAAACCATCCAGTTTGTCATTCTGTGTGGATTCACCTGAAAGCAGCATTATACCCAGTTAGTGGAAGATGGGCTCTCCATCCAGCAAGATATTACAATAGGAAGCTATATGGACTAATAAGAAGGTACACAATAGGCGTACAAGAATGATCACATAATGGCAGAATGCAGACGAGGCTGGATGGTCAGGAAATGGAGAACGTGGGATGATGAAGAAAGACTGTAGTTTCGAGGATCAATTGCAATAGTGGGTAAGCCTACAACATGGAAGGGAGACTGCAGGTAGATTGAGTGCAGAGACTGAAGAATAAGGCAGTGAACATGGAAGTAATAAAGTCTGCATAGTAATACTGTGATCTTCACTTCAACGAATGAAAGTAAATCTTGGACATTGTTGACAAGACAAAGATTAAAAGTAACACTGGAAATGAGCATTATTTAGAAGATTACGTGGATTTACATGGAGACCCACCAACAAATGAAGTTATGGAGCGTTGTGATGTGGATGTGAATAGGCTAGAAGATAATATGAGAAGTATCCTGAGATGGCTGGTCATATGGAGAAAATGAAGAATGGGAGATTGACTGGGAGAGTTTATGAGAGTAAAGTGGAAGGGAACACAGAGGATGAGGCGGAGAAAAAGAGAAAGAGAAAGGTATAAGCTGGAGGATGGGTAGTCTGATGGCGGAAGCCAAAGCTTATAGCCACTCCCTCTGGGCTTAAGGAGATTGCCTATAGTTTGACAGACAGACAGACAGACAGAAACAATTCGTACGATGAACGCTTGTAAGAACGAAAGTTGTTTAACTCAAAAGCATTAGCTACAGTAAGCTATAATCCAAGATCTAGCAAGAAATGAAATGAAATGGACGGAACAGACTGGCGAAGTCATATACAACCTACCAGACGAGACTAAGGCACTCCTGAGGTGTAAAGAAAATAAGCTGAAGGAAATATACAGTGCAGAACTTGCGGTCTTTGTGAATATCTCCTGCCCATATATACCCTTATCACACACACACGCACACACACACATACCTATCTATCTATCTATCTATCTATCTATATCTATCTATCTATCTATGTCAATCTGTCTATCTATATCTATATCTATCTATCTATCTATCTATCTATCTATCTATATATATATATATATATATATATATATATATATAGTGTAATTAAAAGATTGATTGACGGCATGTGTGTCAGGGCATGAGACTGAAATGAGTGGCAGTGGTGCAATGATTTTTCAGATATGTCAGTTCTGAATTATCAAATTCTTTAAGGCTCCTGGAGACCCATCTCACTCAGCTCCCTTCATGTCTTGCCCTCCAAATCTGTCGGTGTCATGATTTTTAAGACCTGTCTATTCAGGTCTTATAAGACTGGGTGCACTGGAAAGAGGCAGTGAAAGATTGGGTATGAGGGAGGGGGGAGTATAGCTTTTGACTAAGTGGTTTGTAATTTGACCTGAAATCAAGCAATCATCATAATATTTACTATATTAGAGCAGAGAGGGGCTAGGTGGATGGAGAGTGGGCAGGATGGGACAGAATAGTACCAGATGGTAGGGCATTGCAGGGGAAGTACACCCTGTGGAGATGGGTATTGCAAAGTGGCCGGGAATGTGCACCTGAGGATTGGCGAACAACAGTGGATAGATTTGGCTGAGATAGAGATGGGTGACAGGGCAGGACAGTACTGTAGTGGGAATGTATAAGTCACAGATTTCTCTAGGCGTTCAGAGTAGAAGGGAAGTTAACAAAAAGGTGGAGTGATTGGACAAGAATGAGAGGGACGAGCTAGGATGGTGAGTTGCTAGGCGAAGTGTGTGCAATGCACCATGTGAAGATTGGCTGTGAATGTTTGGCGATATGAGAGTGGCAGTGATTTAATTTTAAGTTATAAAAAACAAGCAAAGTAAACAAGCACTGCTTTAATAAACCTGGTCTCTCACGACACTGGTAACGAAGCATCCTTGCCAGTAAAATCATGCCAGTGGTAAAGAAGATAACTCAGTATCCTGTAGTAAGGATGGTTGGCCTTAACGTGAAAACGGTGAAATGTATCGATGCTTGTGTGACCTGTTATGGCTAGATGATGTGCTGAACCCCAGGGAACGGACTGCCCAGAATATCGGCATTAACTCTGTCTGTCTGTCTGTCTCTGTTTCTGTGTGTGTGTGTGTGTGTGTGTGTGTGTGTGTGTGTGTGTGTAGAAACTTCACTTTCTCCATGAAAAAAATGTATGCAATTTAATCCATCCGTCCACCCATCATCCAATCCTATGTTGCCCCATGAGGAGCGTATGAGTCCGGGACTAGGCAAGCCGGATCTGACATTTAAGATGAGATTGTCCAGCCTCACTCATCCCTTAGTGGCATTATGCGAGCAATAAACCCTAACCATCCTTTGCGTATAAACCAGAACCGGCTCAATCCGATTGGAACACCTTCATTACCTATTAAACCACTAGGCGCCATAATTTGGTTGTATGGTTACCATCCAGAGTAGTAAATAGTTTCCTGGTTTACAGGAAAATATTTGGCTTGTCACTCAGTGTAGAGTCACCCGTAGGCAGAAGGAAAAGGAAAGAATTAAAGAAAGAGAGACAGAAAAGGGAGTGTAAAGTCACCCGTAGGCAGAAGGAAGAGGAAAGAATGAAGGAAAGAAAGACAGAAGAGGACGGAAGGGAGAGAGGAAAGGGCAGACACCCAAGGCAGCACTACATTGAGTGAGTGGATGGTGAGCGCCCCCACCTACCAAACAGAAGAAATGAAAGTAGAGGCTGTAAGTACTTTCCTATATTACATCTTCAGCCAGAGTGACACAGACGCCAGGGTGAAAGTCTTAGTACACGTCTGCTACAGGGAGGGACGCACAAAACCAAAGTGTATCTGACGACCTGACCTGACATGACTTCACCTCGCCTCACCTTGGCTGAACTTACATCCTAAACCATAGCAAACATATACCGTACAATGAATGTTAGTCTGGCAGGTGCTGCTTTATAATTAATTCTGTTATTAATTTGTCACATTAAACATGGCCATAGCTCATGCTGTCATTATTTTCATAGGTACTAGAAATCAGCATGATTCAGTTACATTCCCTTCATCGAAGCTTTTTGATCTAGTTAGAATCCTAGAACCTGTCCAATCAGTGTGGTAATCACTGAATACTTTGTGTTGAAATAATCTTGTTGGACTGTCCTTACATCATGCTTATGTCGTGAGATCCTGGAGTCAATTTCCATACTGCGGTATATAAAATTTTCGCATAGATTTTTACCTACAGCAAATAAACTGCCTGATGGGCAGTTCTTGATGGCTTTCTTGATGGTGTTTACATACATGAAAACTATCCGTACATTTTTTTTTTTTTTTTCAGTATATGACCAACATCAAGAAAATTTCCATGGAAAGAAAGGACAATGGTTCCGTGATTAGTCTGGCCGTTCGGCTTATTATTTTCGTCTCTCCACAGAAGCATTTCATTACTGTATTATTTTTATATTTTTTTATGCGAAGAAGAAGGAACCAAAGGCCGCGAAAATTATTGTTCCTTCCAAGAGGAAAACAAAACACAAGAGAGAGCCAAATTCAAAATCCGATCATTTCGAGATGCCTGGACACACTGCGTTTGAAAGACTGGAGATTATAGGAAGCAGGAAACACAGAGGGAGACAGTTCCAGAGTTGACCTGTTACATAAATGAAGGACTGGGAGTAACGGTTAACTCTTGCATTAGAGAGTTGGACAGAAAAGAGATGAGAGTTTGCCGCTAGACGGGTGCTACGCGCCCGTCGTAGAGGTGGAGGTATGCATGCAAAAGTTCAGAGGTGCAGTGACAATTGAAGTAGCGATAGAAAAGAGATAAAGATGCAACAGTTCGACGAATAGACAGAGATTGAAGGGAGTCAGTAAGAGGAGGAGAGTTAATGAGAGGAAAAGCCTTTGACTCCACCCTGTTGAGAAGAGCTGTATGTGGAGAGCCTCCCCACACATGAGAGTTGTACTCCACACAGGGGCGGATAAAACCCCTGTATAGAGTCAACAATTGTGCAGGGGTAAAGAAGGAACGGAGTCGGCTTAGCACACCTAATCTCTTGGATGCAGACTTTACAAGAGATGTAATATGATCTTTCCAAGATATGTCCCGAGTAAATGAAACCCCAAGCATGTTCAAGGATGATGCAGGATTAAGCTGAATATTATTAAACATTAGTGGGTATACCTGTGGGAGATTTTGTCGGGTTGATAGGTGTAAAAACTGAGTCTTTGATGCATTAAAAACAACCAGATTATTTTTTTATCCCAGTCAGAGATACGAGCCAAGTCAGACATTAGGTGTCCATTGCCTCTTCCCTTGTTTGTTGAAGTAACTGCTGAGATGGACGTTGCGTATGAGTGGATAGGGTTAGATGTACAGCTTAGAAGGTCATTGATGAATAAAAGGAAGAGAGTTGGTGATAGGACAGAGCCCTGAGGAACACCACTGTTGATATATCTAGGAGAAGAACGACGGCCGTCTACAACAGCGGCTATAGAACGACCAGAAAGGAAGCTAGAGATGAAGGCACAGATAGAAGGATAGAGACCGTAAGAGGGCAGTTTGGAAATTAAAGATTTATGCCAGACTTGATCGAAAGCCTTTAAGATGTCAAGTGCAATGACAAAGCTTTCGCCAAAGTCCCGAAAGAAGGATTACCAGGAGTCTAAAAGGTAGGTGAGAAGATCGCCAGTGGAGCGTCCCTGACTGAACCTATACTGACGATCAGAAAGAAGGTTGTGATAGGAAAGATGCTTTAAAATTTTTCTATTAAGAATTGATTCGAAAAGTTTTGAGACACACGATGTTAAAGCAATTGGACGATAGTTGGAGGGTTGGGAATGTTCACCCTTCTTTGGGACTGGCTGAATGAGAGCAAACTTCCAGCAAGAAGGAAAGGTACAAGCTGATAGACAAAGGCCAAAGAGTTTGCCTAGGCAGGGTGTAAGCACAGAAGCACAGTTCTTGAAAACAACAGGAGGGACTCCATCAGGGCTATATGCCTTATTAGTGTTGAGCCCTGTGATGGCAGAAAATACATCAGCTGAGGAAATATTAATGTCAGTCACGAGGAAGTCAGAGGGGGGAAGTGATGGAGGAACAGCACCGGAATTGTCTAAGGTGGAATTAGAGGAGAAAGTCTGAGGGAAGAGATCTGCTTTATCAGTTGAAGAAATAGCTACAGAGCCATCAGAGTAGAAAAAGGGAGGGAAGGATGATGAGGTAAAGTTGTTAGAAAGGTCTTTGGCAAGGTGCCAGAAGAAGCAGGAAGAATTCGAGTTTGAGAGTTGAGAGCATTTAGTGCGGATGTATGCTGAATGGGCTAGTATGGTGTGTGGGCATATAATTTTCTTTCATATTATGCTCTGAATAATTTGTAGTTCTTCATCAAAAAGTTCTGGCTTTGAAATTTTATTGTTCTCAGGTACATAGATATGAAGACAAATCTCTTTACATATATGTGATGATTTCAGTAATATGTAAGACAGAATATTTATAGGTTTCCTGTATACTTTAGTCTTCAGAACATCTTTATTCCTAATGACCTCTGCATTCAAGATGGGCAGTTTCTTATCTATTTCCATTTCATGAGTTAGCTTTATGGATGGGCCCAACAAATATAGACTGAGAAGAAATTCATCAATAAAACGGTTATTAAGCCAAAGACATAGGACGTCATCAACGTATCAGAGCAAGTGTATGCTTTTTCCTCTATAAAGGTCAACAATTTACTCTCAAAGGACTCCCTGTAAATATTTGCCAGTACAGGGGAAAGGAGATTACCATTGTCCCATTGTTAACATAATTAATAATAAAGCAGAACCACTCAGACTAACATTCTTTGTGTAGCCGTGTTATGATTTAGGATGTAAGTTCAACAGAGGTGAGGTCAGGTCAAGTCGGGTCTCCCTTTGTTCTGTATGTCCCTCCCAGCTGCAGGTGTGTATGTAAAACTTTCAGCCTGGCGTCTTCATACCGCTCTGTCTGAAGAAGTAATATACGAAACTACTTACTCTCCGATTTCATTTCCGCAGTTGTTATAAATATATATATATATATATATATATATATATATATATATATATATATATATATATATATATATATATATATATATATTTATATATACAGAGAGAGAGAGATTTATGTAGATAGATATATATAAATGTATAGATAGATAAGTAGATAGATAGATATAAATTTACATAGATTTATATAGACAGATTTATGTACTGACATATAAATAGATTCATGAAAATATATCTATATCTATCTATCGATATAAATATACATTACGAGTGTGTGTGTGTGTGTGTGTGTGTGTGTGTGTGTGATGGGTCATGTTTGCTTACTATAGCTATTAACCTCTCTCTCTCTCTCTCTCTCTGTATGTATGTATATAGATAGATAGATAGATAGAGATAGATAGATAGATAGAGATAGATAAATAGATAGGTAGACAGACAGATATACCAGGGGCAGGATCCCACAGCTACCTGGCGCGTTCCAGGGTGGCGGACAGGGGAAGGCCTTGCAGATTTACGAGGTACCTTCTTGGACAGCGCGGAGCATGGGACTCCCTATAGGTATATAGGGCACCAACGAATGTACTAAATAAGGTGGCAAAGAAATGACATCTCACCAGAAACTATGTGGAAAGGAGGTGAGGTTATTGCCACAATGCTCCCAACAAAATATGATTTCTATTGTTAATGATTTGACGGGCGTTCCTGTTGGATCATCGTCTACTAAAGACCCAAACGAACTGCCTCGTAAGCTTATGGGCAGTGTGTCACCGAAAATGAGTAGGCATTGTCTAGGCAAATCAGAAACCGGAACATGAAACATACTGAAATCCATGATGACCTACACTTACAGTGTAAGAAGTCTTGCTGAAGATTACAAACTTTTTAACTTAAAAGACTGAATTAGAACACACTAGTCAGAATGTTGTAGTTTTGAGTGGGAGCCAAAGAAAAAAAGAAAAATTATTCCAGTTCCGAAAGAACAACCATCTGTTTTACCACAGAGGAAGGCAAAATGAAAGAGTTAGAGGTGTAGGATTTCTAATTAACAGAAATCTTGCAGAGAACATTGTTAAATTCATCGGCGTATCTGACAGAGTAGCATGGATTGTAATTAGAATATGCAAAAGATATACCCTGAAGGTAATACAAGGAAATGCACCAACTTCTCAAAGCTCAGATGAAGAAATAGAACCGTTCTGTGATGGCAGCTCCCAGATTATGGAAGAAGAAAAGTCCAGATATACAATGCTCATGGCAAACTTAATGAAAAAGTTGGCAAATCAAAGAATGGTGAAGCATGCATGGGAATATTCGGAGAGGGAGAAACGTATAACATGAGAATAATGAACATATTCTTTCACAAAAGAACAGGGAGAAATCTAAGTGGAGAAACAAAATTAAATCGACTTCGTTATTGCAGGTAAGAATAACATAATCATAAATGTCACGTTTATCAACAAAGTAAATATAGGAAATGACCATACAGTGGTGGGTTACACAGCCAGACTCTGTTTCAGAGGTGATAGAAAGAAGATATTTAAAAATAAAAAGATGAGCTCAATAAAAGTAAGTGAAAACAAAGCAGCCATTTCGGTTGAAATAACGAACAGATTTCAGGCTTTAAGTTATGCTGAGTGTGACATTGATGGTTTAAATGATGGACTGATAAAACTGTTCAGAGAATCAGCAGAGGTAGCAGGGAAAGTTAATGCAACCAAAGCCAGGAAATATTCAGAAAAGATACTTGAGCTCACGAAAAGAGGAAAGGAGATGAAGGAAAAAGGATAAAAATTAAATAGAAAGACGGAACTAAATAACCTTATAAACAAGAGACCGAGAGAAGAAGAAGAAGAAGAGAGAAACATGGATCAGATCAAAGAAACCATCAAAAAACGAAAAATCTGAAACAGGTCCGAAGTAAAATGACACTTTTAAAGCAACAAATTATATCACTGAAAGACAAAAACGATGGAGTCAAAGCATAGTTAGGATGGTGAAGAGAGTTGAAGAATTTTACAGTGAACTGTATAAATCAAAGACAATAGTACCAATAGCTAACTTTTCAGCTGACACAAGTGAAATACCTGAGGTAACACCATATGAAGTAAATCTTTCTCTTAAAAGAATGAACAGAGGAAAGACTCGAGGAGAAGATTGAATAATAGCAGCTTTACTGTTGGATGCATGAGTAGAAATACGAAACAGGCTCGCCCACTTATTTACTAGGTGTATAAAAAAGAAGAAAATCCTAGAACATGGTGTATTGCAATAATTATTTTGCTTTAAAAAATAGATGACGGAAAAGATGTTAAGAACTAGCGACCCATTAACTTATTACCAGTTACAAACTTTTCACTAAAGCCGTTACGAACAGAATAAAAACAAATTTGGATGATGACCATCCTCGTGAGCTGGCAGGATTCCGAAGTGGGTATTCGACTACTGATCATCTGCACACAGTGAATCAGCTAATTTAAAAGACTACAGAATATAATAAATCACCGTCCTTAGGTTTTATTGATTACAAAATGCTTTTGACTTAGTGGAATACAATGCGATAATAAATTAATTGTGGGAACAAGGTGTAAATGAGAATCTGTAGTACTGCTCGAAAGCATATAGAAAGAGGAAACTGCTACATTTCATGTGCATAGAGACTCGGAAAAAATTAAGATTGAGAAAGGCGTATGTCAGGGAGATACAGTTTCACCAAAATTATATACAGCATGCCTAGAAAATATATTCAGACATCCAGACCGGGAAAACAAGGAATTAAACATAGATGGAGAAAACCTAAACCATTTAAGATTAGCAGATTACAGTGTCCTAATCTCATAAACAGAAGAGCCATTGCAAGAAATGTTAAATGACCTGAACAGAAAAAGTCTCAAGGTAGGGCAAAGATGAACTTGAGTAAAACCAAAGTAGTGTTTAATCCAAATACATCAAAGAGCGTCATCAGAATGACCGAAGAAATTCTTGAAGAAGTCGAGGAATACAATTACTTGGGGCAAACACTAAAACTAAAGAAGAACCATGATAGCAAAATAAGAAGACGCACTACGATTGGGTGAATAGTTTTCGGTGAACATAGAAGCATCATGAAAAGAAGCTTGCAAATATGTATGAAACGAAAATTATATAACGAATGTACAATATAATCCCAGCTATGATGAACGGTTGTGAAACTTAAAAAAAAAGAAAAAAAGAAAAAAAAAAGAATGGAGAATCAAGTATTCCGTTCTCAAAGAGCAAAGGAAAGGTTAATGCTGGGAATATCTTTAAGAGATTGAAAAAGATCAACTTTGGTGAGAGTGTAGACGAAATTCAAAGATTTTATAAGAGTTATAAAAGAACAGAAATGGACGTGGGCAGGTCATGTAGCAAGCATAAAGGATAACCGATGGGGCACGAGGCTGACTGACTGGACTCCGAGAGATTGTAAGAGTAGCAGAAAAAGGCCTGACAGGAGGTGGAGAGGTGAGATGGGGAAATTTGTACACAAAACGTGGCAGAGATTGGCTTAGTCAAGGAATTCGTGGAAAAGTTTGTGGGAGGCCTTTGTTCAGCAGTGGACTTCCAATGGCTGATGATGGTGATGATAATATATACATAGTCATATAGCCTATATATATATATATATATATATATATATATTGTTACGGTAGCGCCAGCCCGGGGCTATTACAAAAAAGACAACAAGTCAGCCTTAGATGATCGGCCTCCACTGCGTTGCAAAAATAACGCAGACCCCGGCACTGACACTCCGCAAACTAGAGAAAAACTGCGCAACGGAAAGGTACTTACTTAAGAACGCAACACTCTGTACTTTGATAATAAAACGGAACAGCCTACCTATAGATCTAGCCTACTATCGTCACTACCGGAAGTAATACCGCCCGAGACAGTATACAGGAACACCTCCCACTTACTTCCGGTGGTGACGACTTCTACTTAACCCGTGTCCAAGGGGGAACGCAGTTAATGGCTCACGATAGTTCTCACTAGCCTTGTGCAAAGAGATGGGATTAAACAGTGTAGGGGTTAGGGGTGTGTGTGTATATACGTGTGTTGGGGGAACGTTAATTAAGGCAGCGAGAAACTACGGTGAGCCAGACTGGCCCTCCAAAGACAACAAGGTCACAAAACAAAATAAAATAACTACTTTCCTCAGTCAACAACAAAAGAATAAAAATAAACTTAAATGAAAACGCCAGCTCGGCATAAAAATGACTGGGGAGAGAGAGAGTGTGCACACACGCACGATACGGAAGCTAGCTGGGAAGAGACTGGCCCTGATCAAGGCTCGCGCACGGCCAAGCGTGAACGCATAATCAAATTAATTAATAAGAACTTATATTCGTGCCCCTCTCTCTCTCTACAATAAACTGGTACTTCTAATGCAAGCAAAACATCATTAAATATACTGGTAGCTCACATAAATCAAAATAATCAAATGCATACTCAGCATGGTATAAAATAAAATTGCCCTCAGTGGCAGGAACGAAAGAAACAAAAGAACTTGTAGCACTCGCTAATATAAACTCCGCGAATGACACGGATACATACTGCATAATCCCCTAGCCCAGCTGTAACGGCTGCATCGGTGGGAACGGAAAGGCGGACAGCGTAACACGCCCTTCCCCAAGGAAAATTTTGAGCCCTGGATCAAAATTTTCGAATCAAGACCCTGACCCCTCCCTGGATAAACAATCAGCAATTACGTTATCAGTCCCTTTAATATGCCTAACTTCTAAATTGTACTCTTGCAAAAGCAAACTCCAGCGGGTCAAACGCTGGTTCTTAAATTTGAACTTGTTCAAAAACTGCAGGGGATGATGGTCTGAATAAATCTTGATCACAGGGCCAAAAGGGGGCAGATAGACAGCAAAGTGTTGCAGGGCCAGGATAATCGCTAATAACTCCTGCTCTATGACGGAATAGTTCTTCTGGGCTCTATTAAACTTCTTTCAGAAGTATGATATGGGATGTTCAACCTGGTCCTCATCTGGCTGCATCAACACTGCTCCTACCCCTACTCGGCTAGCATCAACTGCCAGCACAAAAGGTTTGTCAAAATCTGGTGCACGCAATATAGGGTGGTGGCACAGCAGAGACTTAACCGTAATAAAAGCTTGCTCACACTCGGCTGTCCACTGCCACTTCTTATCCTTGCGCAATAAGTCAGTAAGAGGGGCAAGCACTGTGGAGTAATTCCCAATGAATCTTCGGTAATAGCCGATCATGCCCAAAAATCGCTGGAGGGCACGGCGACACTGGGGTGCTGCAAAGTTGGAAATGGCATCCACCTTAGCCCGAGGTGGAGCCACTTGCCCATGTCCCACAACAAATCCAAGGTACTGGACCTTAGCATCGTACGAACTCGCACTTGTCTAAGTTGACTACTAAGCCAGCTTCCTCCAACCGCTTAATGAGCATTTCCACATGATCAAGGTGCTCCTCCCACTTGGTGTCATACACAATGACATCATCGATGTAAACGACACAATTGGGTATGCCATCCACCACTTTATCCATAAGCCTCTGGAAAGTGGCTGGAGCATTCTTCAATCCATAAGGCATCACCTGGCACTGATATACTGCACCACTGGACAACATAGCTAGCCACTTGTTTAGCCCGTTCCGTCAGCGGGACCTGCCAGTATCCTTTTACTAAGTCAAGTTTGGTGATATAAGTGGCATTTCCCACCTTGTCCACGGAGTCATCGACCCGAGGCAAGGGATAAGCATCGGTCTTAGACAGTGAGTTAATCTTCCGGAAGTCCACACACAACCTAACCTTCCCATCTGGCTTCGGCTGCAAGGTAACTGGTGAACTCCACTCACTGAAACTCCTCTTGATCAATCCATGGTCCAACATATACTTGATCTCATCATCGAGAGCTTTCTGTCTGATAGGGTTGATGCAGTAGGGAGCTAATTTTACAGGCTTACTATCCCCAACGTCAATGTCATGAGTAGCCCAAGTTGTCAATCCCGGTGAATCTCCAAAAACTTTCGGATGTTTCCATAATCTGTTGCACAGCTCTTCTTGCTTTACTGGATCAAGGTGTCTCAATTTCTCCACCAGAGCTGCATAACCATTGCCCTCCCATAGGTCAGCTGGTAACATCTCACCACAACTAAGCACTTCCTCCTGCTCCTCCAACTCACTACCAACCACCAAAACTACAGGAGCGCTCTTATCCCTGGTTCCCTCAACATCCACTCCAAAGTCACCTTCCAGGGACTGTGGCTGTAACCCTGGTCCACTACTCACATCACCGGCACCAACAGCTCCCTTCACAGCACGTCCCTTTGATGCCACGTCCTCTCTTTCCCGTCCTTCACATCCCAGGTGAGAGACATCAGCAGTCATCCCACAATGAGAATCAACTGGGCGATAGTATGGCTTCAACATATTAATGTGGCACAACTGAGTACTCTTCCACCTATCTGGGGTAACAATTAGATAGTCAAGTTCCCCAACTCTCTTCTTCACAATATAAGGACCACTGAATCTAGCCGCCAGAGGTTTTCCTTGCATGGGCAGCAGTGCCAAAACTTCATCTCCTTGCTTAAACTCACGACTTCTGACCTTATCGTAATGAGCCTTCATTTTCGCTTGAGCCCCGATTAGATGGTCACGGGCAAGCTCTAAAGCGCAATGCAGTCTCTCCCGAGTGCGGCAGACATAGTCAAGCATGGATTCCTGGTTGCCAGATTTGTTGTTACTCCAGGCCTCTCGCACCACATCCAAGGGACCACGAACTCTGTGCCCAAACACTAACTCATTGGGTGAAAACCCTAACGACTCAGTTGGTACCTCTCTCACTGCAAACATAACAAAGGGTACCGCTAAGTCCCAATCCTTTCCACTATCATAGCAGAAGGTGCGCAGCATTGTCTTTAAGGTCTGATGATGCCTCTCCAGGGCACCTTGTGACTGCAGATGGTAGGCACTGGACAAAATGTGTTTGATGCCCAACTCTGTCATTGTCTGCTTAAACAAATTAGATGTAAAATTTACTCCACGGTCTGACTGCAACTCCTTAGGCAGGCCAAAATGAGTAAAGAACAGAATAAGTTGCTTGACTACTGACTTCGCCTGCATGCTTCTGATTGGTATAGCCTCTGGGTATCGCGTTGTAACATCCATTATGGTTAACAAATACTTGTTTCCAGCAGAAGTAGGAGGTAAAGGGCCCACGATATCAATGATTACCCGGGTAAACGGAGGTTCAACTGCAGGAATGGGAGTCAAAGGGGCCACAGGAAGAACTTGATTAGGCTTGCCCACTATCTGACACGTGTGACAGCTCTTGATGTACGCAGCAACTTGTCCCGGCATACTTGGCCACCAAAGGTTATATCTTAAGCGCTGCACTGTCTTCCTGTTTCCCAAGTGACCTGCTAAAGGTCCCTCATGTGCTAACTGTATTAACGGCACCCTATACTGCACAGGCACCACCACCTGCACTAACTCACCCACTCCTCCATCCACCGTGGCGCCAGTGGGCGTCCATCGGCGATGTAAAACATTGTCTTTATTCAGGAACTCCTCCTTACCACACTCCATACTTCTTTCTTCCCCTACTCGAGCAAACAAGGGCTTTAATGTTACATCCTCCTGTTGCTTCACCCTCAATTCTGCTGGCCCAACACCCGCCAGCTCTACTGAGGACTGAGATAAGGGACTGGTCGGGACACTGGATTGCGAAGGGCGATCAATCTCAGCGTCACCTCTAGTACACTCGACAGGGGGAGGAATGTCAGACTCCACACTGACATCATCATCACCTCTACCCTCAACAGTGACACTCTGTTCCTCAGGCGCGTTTGACGGTGGTCCTGCATCCCCGCAGTCGACCCCAGCATCCTGAAATTCTAATTCAGTCAATGGGCTGGGTTCAGTCTCCACACAGACACACTCAGCACCACCTCTAGTGTCCTGAGTGGGAAGTGGGGCGGCACCCATACACGCATTCCCACTCTCCTCACCCACCACAGCAACACTCTGCTCACTAGGTTCCTCCATTGGTGGCCCTGCCTCATCACAGTCGACCCCAAGAACCTGTGACTTCACCAGTTCTTCCTCCCGGGCTGCAACCTGTGCCATAGATCGTGTAATTGCACAGACCGGGAACATGGCTTCCACTTCTGCATCAACTTCAATACCAATTTCTGGGGCGTCAAAACACTTCTCTGCCACAACAACTGGTGGGGGAAGAGATGGAAATACTTTCTCCCCAGCCAGGTCGTTCCCCAGCAGAAAATCAACCCCCTCTAGTGGCATTACATCAGCAACAACTATTTGAGCTGCAGCCTGAACAATGGGGCAATTGAGTTCCACATGAACATAATCAGTGTATTCATCTGAGTTCATGCCTCTACACAGCACATACTTCCCTGAGTTTACAGGCCCTCCAGTCACGTTTCTGCACACAGACTGTTGTGCACAGGTATCACGAGCCACAGTAACTGGATAACTGATCCCATGAATTTTCACTGTGCCGTGACACATAAAAGGTTTACACCAGTCTAGGGACGATTTCTGAGGCAGTTCATCCGGAGGTGGCGTAGCATGTTGGGTAACTTTTCCAGCCTGAGCTGGCAGCGAGCACAGCCGGCTACACTCCAGCTTTCCACAGACTTCTCCCTCACCGTTACCACTCTCCCAACTCCTCTCGTTCACCTGACTCGAACCTACAATTAGTGCCACTGGTTTGGCATTTTGGGAGGCCTTCCACTTAGGGCAGTTAGGCTTGATGTGCCCACTCTGTTTGCAAAAGTAACAAACTAGCTTCGAACTGGATACAGGGCTCTTTCTCCCTGAATTCTTTTTCTCCTCTGAACTTCCCTTGGACTGATTCACGGGAGATTTATCCCAGGCAGGGCCACTCACAGTCCTCTCCCTGGAATATTGAAAATTAGCGTACTTGACCCCCATACTCCGCAAGGCAAACACCCAGTCATCAGCCCACGTCGCTGCTTCCTTCACGGTCTTGAATCTCTTCTCCCTAATTTTAACACCAATTTCTTTGTCAGCCATGTTGGTAAAATGTTCCATCAAAAGCAGTTCACGCACCTCGTTATACGAAGTGGCGCTCTCACTCAGCAACCACTCGTCTAACCTCTCCTCCAGATACCTAGCATAGGCCATATAGGTGTCAGCAGGCCTTTTCCGAGCACCACGGAACAACAACCGATAAGCCTCTGGTCTAAGTTCATATGCCTTCAGGATGGCTGTTTTAAATTCATCATAATCATCTACATCCTCAGGGCTCAACCTATTATACACTTCCAAGGCTTTTCCCTTCAGCACATTAGATACCAACCCCACCCAGCGCTGCCTTGGCCACTCAAACTCCCTAGCCTTCTTCTCAAACCTGACAAACCATTCTGTCACCTTCAACTCATCAAATGCTGGCACTAATTTTAGACTACTTGAGAACCAACTCTCCCTATCCTCTGCACGGCCTGAGGTTTGGGTATCTGAAGTTGGTCTATTAGCAGTCACCTCCAAGCGAGTCTTCAGCTCAAATCGCATTTTTTCACGCTGCAACTCCATCTCCTCTCTTGCACGCTGCATCTCCATCTCCCTCTCTTCTTTTGCACGCTGCATCTCCATCTTTTTCAACTCCAACTGCAACTGAGCCTCCGGTGACAAGACTCCAGGGTATATGGGAGTGGAATGAACAACTCCAGGGAAAGCACTAGACATACCTGGGGGAACTGCTCTAAACTGGCTCGGCGGCATCATAGATGGTAATAGTGGGGTAGCGAAATGAGGCAACTCAGCACCATAGTCAAACTCAGGGCTCACACGGGGAGTACCTTTGCTATGTGCCTCTCGTTGTTCCATATTTTCCATATCCACAGGTGACTCAGCACGTACGCGATCTGGTGTAGACACGCGTGACTCCATGGCGACAAATCAATGGCAGTACTGAATAATGAAATACTAATGCTGACTGAGAAACTACAAACACATCAACTTCACCTCAAAGCACAGAGAACGCCATGGTAACGATATCCTAGCAAGTAAAAGGCTCTGTTAGGATATCCAGATGCGAGGTCGCCACTGTTACGGGAGTGCCAGCCCGGGGCTATTACAAAAAAGACAACAAGTCAGCCTTAGATGATCGGCCTCCACTGCGTTGCAAAAATAACGCAGACCCCGGCACTGACACTCCGCAAACTAGAGAAAAACTGCGCAACGGAAAGGTACTTACTTAAGAACGCAACACTCTGTACTTTGATAATAAAACGGAACAGCCTACCTACAGATCTAGCCTACTATCGTCACTACCGGAAGTAATACCGCCCGAGACAGTATACAGGAACACCTCCCACTTACTTCCGGTGGTGACGACTTCTACTTAACCCGTGTCCAAGGGGAACGCAGTTAATGGCTCACGATAGTTCTCACTAGCCTTGTGCAAAGAGATGGGATTAAACAGTGTAGGGGTTAGGGGTGTGTGTGTATGTACGTGTGTTGGGGGAACGTTAATTAAGGCAGCGAGAAACTACGGTGAGCCAGACTGGCCCTCCAAAGACAACAAGGTCACAAAACAAAATAAAATAACTACTTTCCTCAGTCAACAACAAAAGAATAAAAATAAACTTAAATGAAAACGCCAGCTCGGCATAAAAATGACTGGGGAGAGAGAGAGTGTGCACACACGCACGATACGGAAGCTAGCTGGGAAGAGACTGGCCCTGATCAAGGCTCGCGCACGGCCAAGCGCGAACGCATAATCAAATTAATTAATAAGAACTTATATTCGTGCCCCTCTCTCTCTCTACAATAAACTGGTACTTCTAATGCAAGCAAAACATCATTAAATATACTGGTAGCTCACATAAATCAAAATAATCAAATGCATACTCAGCATGGTATAAAATAAAATTGCCCTCAGTGGCAGGAACGAAAGAAACAAAAGAACTTGTAGCACTCGCTAATATAAACTCCGCGAATGACACGGATACATACTGCATAATCCCCCTAGCCCAGCTGTAACGGCTGCATCGGTGGGAACGGAAAGGCGGACAGCGTAACAATATATATATATATATATATATATATATATATATATATATATATATATATATATATATATATATATATATATATATATTATGCGAGGAAGAAGGAACCAAAGGCTATGAGCCCGCAGTAACAGTTCCCTCAAGAAAAACAAAATACAATAGAGAGCCAAATTCAAGATCCGATCATTTTGAGATGCCTGGACACACTGCGTTTGAAAGACTGGAGATCATAGGCAGCAGGAAATACAGATAGAGGAGACAGTTCCAGAGCTGACCTGTTGCATAAATGAAAGACTGGGAGTAACGGTTAACTCTTGCATTAGAGAGTTGGACAGAAAAGGGATGAGAGTTTGTTGCTGGATGGTGCTACGCGCCCGTCGTAGAGGTGGAGGAATGCAAGCAGACAGTTCAGAGGAGCAGTGACCATTAAAGTAGTGATAGAAAAGAGATAAAGATGCAACAGTGCGGCGAAGAGACAGAGGTTGAAGGGAGTCAGTAAGAGGAGGAGAGTTAATGAGACGAAAAGCCTTTGACTCCACCCTATTGAGAAGAGCTGTGTGTGGGGAGACTCCCCACACATGAGAGTTGTATTCCACAATGGGGCGGAGAAAACTCCTGTATAGAGTCAACAATTGTGCAGGGGTAAAGAAAGAGTGGGTCGAGCCAGCACCCAATCTCTTGGAAGCAGATTTTACAAGAGATGTAATATGATCTTTCCAAGATAAGTCCCGAGTAAATGAAACCCCAAGCATGTTCAAGGATGATGCAGGATTAAGCTGAATATTATTAAACATTAATGGGTATACCTGTGGAAGATTTTGTTGGGTTGATAGGTGTAAGAACTGAGTCTTAGATGCATTAAAGACAACGATATTATTTTTACCCCAGTCAGAGATACGAGCCAAGTCAGACATTAGGTGTGCCATAGCCTCATCCCTTGTTTCTTGAAGTAACTGTTGAGATGGGCGTTGTGGAACCGAATGGAAAGATGAAGGGTGGAGTCATCAGCGTATGAGTGGATAGGGTTAGATGTACAGCTTAGAAGATCATTGATGAATAAAAGGAAGAGAGTTGGTGATAGGACAGAGCCCTGAGGAACACCACTGTTGATAGATCTAGGAGAAGAACGATGGCCGTCTACAACAGCGGCTATAGAACGACCAGAAAGGAAGCTAGCGATGAAGGCACAGATAGAAGGATAGAAACCGTAGGAGGGCAGTTTAGAAATTAAAGATTTATGCCAGACTCGATCGAAAGCCTTTGAGATGTCAAGTGCAATGGCAAAGCTTTCGCCAAAGTCCCGAAAAGAGGATGACCAGGAGTCTGAAAGGTAGGTGAGAAGATCGCCAGTGGAGCATCCCTGATGGAACCCATACTGACGATCGGAAAGAAGGTTGTGATAGGAAAGATGCCTTAAAATTTTTCTATTAAGAACTGACTCGAAAACTTTTGAAATACAGGACGTTAAAGCAATTGGACGATAGTTGGAGGGTTGGGAGTGGTCACCCTTCTTTGGGACTGGCTGAATGAGAGCAAACTTCCAGCAAGAAGGAAAGGTACAAGTTGACAGACAAAGGCGAAAGAGTTTGCCTAGGCAGGGTGTAAGCACAGAAGCACAGTTCTTGAGAACAACAGGAGGGACCCCATCAGGCCCATATGCCTTGTTAGTACTGAGGCCAGTGATGGCAGAAAATACATCAACTGAAGAAATTTTAATGTCAGCCATGAGGAAGTCAGAGGGGAGAAGTGATGGTGGAACAGCACCGGAATCGTCTAAGGTGGAATTGGAGGAGAAAGTCTGTGCGAAGAGATCTGCTTTATCAGTAGAAGAAATAGCTACAGAACCATCAGAGTAGAAAAGAGGAGGGAAGGATGATGAAGTAAAGTTGTTAGAAAGATGTTTGGCAAGGTGCCAGAAGGAGCGGGAAGAATTTGAGTTAGAGCGTTGAGAACATTTAGTATGGATGAAATTATTTTTAGTAGAGCAAAGAACAGACTTAGCACGATTCCGGGCAGAAACGTAAAGATGATGTGATTCAGGGGTGGGTTGGCTCCGGTACCTTTTGTAGGCCTTCTCCTTGTTGCGGACAGCATTAGAACAAGCGTGATTAAACCAAGGCTTTCTTGCGTTAGTCAAAGGATATGAGAAAGGAATGTATGCTTCCATGCCCAAGAGAATAACCTCCGTAATGCTCAAGGCACACTCAGATGGCTCACGGCCATGGAAGCAATAATCATTCCAGGGAAAATCAAAGAAGTACTGCCTGAGGGCCTCCCAGTCCGCGGCTCCAAAATGCCACAGACAACGTTTCCCTGGAGGGTCCACAGGCCGTACCGGAATGATAGGACAGGTTAAGGTAATAAGGTTGTGATCGGAAGAGCCCAACGGAGAGAAAAGATTAACAGAGTAAGCAGAAGGATTAGTTGTGAGGAAGAGGTCAAGTATGTTGGAGCTCTCTCCAAGGCGGTCAGGGATACGGGTAGGGTGCTGTACAAGCTGCTCTAGGTCATTAAGGATAGAAAAGATGTAGGCTTGTTCACCAGGTGGATCCGTGAAAGGAGAGAAGAGCCAAAGGTGGTGGTGAACATTGAAATCTCCAAGAATGGAGATTTCAGAGAAAGGAGAAATGGACAGAATGTGTTCCATCGTAGAAGTAAGATAGTCGAAGAATTTTTGATAGTCAGTAGAATTAGGGGATAAGTAAACAGCACAGATATATTTAGTCAGAGAATGACAGGAAAGCCGAAGCCAGAGTGTGGAGAATTCAGAAGAATCAAGTTCAGGAACACGAGATCAAGATAAGTCGTTGCGTATGTATACACAACAGCCACCTTTGGCTCTGAAATGAGTATAGAGAAAGTAAGAGGATACAGAAAAGGGTTTGCTGTCATTTGCCTCAGACAGCTGAGTCTCCGTTAGAAAAAGAAGGTGAGGTTTAGAGGAGGAGAGGTGGTGTTCAACAGAGCGAAAGTTAGATGAAAGGCCGTGAATGTTGCAGAAATGAAGAAGAGAGTCGGACAGTGGTTCCAGGCACCTCGAGTCGTCACCGGGAGATGGGCAGATGGCGGGGGCATTTATGGTCCCCCCCCCCCTGGGGACTCCGAGGCTTGATTAATCGACGCCATTTTTGGTGAATTTTGAATAGGAAGTGTAATGTGTACTGTGCATGTAGTATGGTGAAGATAGTTAGAGAAATTTGTACTGGAGAGCATGCTGGCCTACTCTCTGTGTAACTGAGACACTGAAAAAGTTCAGCAAAGGGGGATGGTCAGGAACTGGTCCTGTGGGCTGATGAAACGGGAGCTCCAGCACTCCCTGCCATCAGCTTTCCATCCACCTCGGGAGTACTGCCCTGCTCGACTGGTGCTACAGTCTACTCCTTCTGAATATATATATATATATATATATATATATATATATATATATATATATATATATATATATATATATATATATATATATATATGTGTGTGTGTGTGTGTGTGTATAGATAGATAGATAGATAGATGTATATGTATATAGATAGATAGATAGATAGATATACCTACTGTTTCCTGATCCAGATTATGACAGATATTGCCGCAGTGCAATATCATACCGGTACTGCAGTTGAGACACTCGTCCATACAGACAGTTCACGATAACCTACAGTACATTACATCATCCTTTTATCCTTTACTGCAAAATGTCGATGGCACGTATCCTATACCGAAGAGTAATCCTATTTCCAAATCTCACCTGGCTGCGAGTAAAGAGATTAGTGGGTCGGAATCAATTCTGCTGCTACATTTTAACCAGTAGTATGGACGCCTGAGGGTGTGGTGCAGTTTTTCAAACATTTTCACTTCATTCTTTTCTTAAGGAGATCTTAGCATCATCGTGGCCCCCCCTTCAGTTTTCTCCCAAACCCCTCTCAAATAATGATGAAAAAACTGTTTAGGTGATTTCTACTTATTTTAATAATTACAACTATCAATCAGAATGCTTATGTTCTAACATATCAGTGGAATGGATGACACTGTTTGCTTCAGTCAGTCGACTGATTCGAGGATGAATCACTGATAATTCACACCTCATACCTGATGCCACATCCAACCGGTTTCGGCATTTACTTTTTATGTGAAGAAAGGTGGAAAGACCACATTCGCACAAATTTGTTGTGGAAAATGGCAAGAAGACTCAAGTGTGATTTCACAGACACTCTGATTTACTGCTTACACTATGCAGCCATGGCCACCCAAAAATCCTGCCGTGGCCCCCATTGGGGTCATGGCTCCCAGTTTGAGACCCGGTGGTCTAGTGGGTTTTGGCCCTCTAACTAAATGTGATCCTTGTTGGTTCAACTACCTTTGATAGCTGGTTGTACCGCTCACGTAATACCACAGACGCGAGTGGTAAGTTCTGTACCTTCATCTTACGTGTCGGGTTGTGGTACTGAGACGAATACCCATACAGATCGGAAATATGCTGTCGTCGGGACTGAGTATTCTAGCTCTACCGCTTTACAATCCTGATGCACAATTTTGAATTATAGGAGGATAGGAAGAAGAACCAAAAGGTTTTGTATATTTTGTTTTGTACACGTCCAGCTTCGTTGTTTTCTTTCGTCTTCCTCTTTCCATCCGTCCTTTTATATTTATCATTCTCGAATCCTTCCATTTCTACGGTTATACCCCTCTTTGCAATTTTTCTTCCTTTTCCAGATTTTTTTTTTTTTGCAAGGAAAAGAGGAACCTAAGACTAAAAGCCAGCATGCTTCTTTCCTCCAAGAAAAAAATAAAAGCATGATAACAGAGAGCCAAATTCAAGATCCGCTCATCAAGAAATGCCTGGACAGACTCCATTTAAAAGACTGGAGGTAATCTGAAGTGGAAAATGCAGAGAACGACAGTTCCAGAACTGACCTGTTGCGTACATGAAGGATTGCGAGTAACTGTTAGCTCTTGCACTAGAGAGTTGGACAGAAAAGGGATGAGATGTTACTGCTAGACGGCTGCTAGATACCCGCCGTAGTGGTGGAGGGATGCTAGCAGACAGTTCAGAAGAGCAGTGACCATTGTCGCAATAGAAAAGAGATAATGATGGAATAGTGTGGCGAAGAGATAGAGGTAGAAGGAAGCCAGTAAGATGAGGCAAGATAATGAGACAAATAGCCTCTGACTCCACCTTGTTGAGATGAGTAGCATGTGGGGAGCCTCCGTGATATACACTGCACAGGGCCAAACAAAATCGCTGTATAAAGTCAACAGCTGTGAAGGGGTAAGGAGGGTGGAGAGTCGTCTTTGCACATTCAATCTCTTGGAAGCAGATTTTACAATAAAGGTAATATGATCTTTCCAAGATAAATCCCGAGAGAAAGAAACCCGAAGCCTGTTCAAAGATGATGCAGGAATGTGCTGGATGTTGTTAAAATTGAACGATACCCCTGAAGATGATTTTGATGGGTTGAAAGATACAAGAACTGAGTTTTTGATGCATTAAAAACAACAAGGTTACTTTTACCCGTTAGATACATAAGCCAAGTCATACATTCAGTGTGCCATAGACTCATCCCTTGTTTATTCAAGTAACTGTTGAGATGGACACTGCGGAAAGCAGATGGAAAGGTGAAGAGTGGAGTCATCAGCATATGAGAGGATAGGATCAGAGATACAGCTTAGATGATCATTGATGAATGGATGGAGAAGAGTTCGTGATAGGACAGAGCCCTGAGGACACCACTATTGATTGCTCTAAGAGAAGAAAGGTGGCCATCTACAACAGCAGCTATAGAACGACCAGAAATTAAGCAAGAGATAAAGGCACTGATAGAAGGTTAGAAACCAGAAGAGGGCTATTTGGATTTTAAAGATTTATGCCAGACTCGAACTAAAGCCTTTGAGATGTCAAGTGCGATGGCAAGGCTTTCGCCAAATTCCAGAAAGGAGAATGACCAGGAGTGTGAAATGACGATGAGAAGACAGCCTGTGGTGCATCTCTGGCAGAACCCATACTGACGATCAGAAGGAACGGTGGATTGGGAAAGTGCTTTTATTTTTTTTTTATTTTTTTTTTTTGGTTAAGAACAGATTCGAAAACTTTAGAAATATAGGATGTTAAAGCACCTGAGCGATATTTAGAGGTCTGGGAAAGACCACCCATCTTTGGGACAGGCTGATTGAGAGCAAACTTCCAGCAAGAAGAAAAGGTACAAGTTGACAGACAAAGGTGAAAGAGTTTAAAGCGTTTACCTAGGCAAGAAAATGTCCCAGTATAAGTCATCACATCTGAAGAAAATGTCCCAGTATAAGTCATCACATCTGACATCTCAGACGTACACCTCACACTCACACACAAACTCTTCCTCCTCCTCCACCTTCTCCTTCTCCTCCTCCACCTTCTCCTTCTCCTCCTCCTCCCTTTTCCTACCATCGGATCCATCTCTTCAACATATTACTGTAAGTATCTGCGTGACATGATGACATATTGTATTAACTAGAACATTCTTATGCCATGAATTATTTAAAGCTGGGAGCTATACATTTTTGGACATGAGAGTCTACGAACAAATTTTGTCTCAAAGTCACGTTTGATCAGACAACTGTTAAACTGCAAACGGCTTCTTTAACCACTCGACCTCCACATGACTGAATGCCGCTTAAGAAAAATCTCTCGTATTGGAAGGGTTAATGAAGGCTAAAATATCTACCCCTCCAGTTCCAAATATGTCTCTTAATCTATATTAAAAATTTGGAGACAAGAAGAATAAAATGTAGAAGAAAGCCATTGCACTGAAGGGTTAATATTGAGTATTCAAACCCCACATTGCCAGATTTACCATCCAAATGTACTTATTCAATTCTCATATTTTAGGGGTTGATGAGGGCCATATCTAACCCAAGCACTTGAAAATATTCTCTGGCGATAGAAAAAAAGAAGAGAAAGGAATAATCTCAGTGGCGGTGATACATTGGCTGCTCAAATCCTTCATCACAGAGTTCACTATCCTGCTTTGAATCGTTTGAACCTCTGAGGCCTCGCGACCCGTCTTTAATTGCCTTCAGATGATTTGCAATGCAGTTAAGGAAACCCTTCCCTTACCGGAGTGGATAATAATGACTATGCCTAACTCCTCTAGCCGAGAAGAGCAGGGGTGAAAGGAGTCTCATGTTACTAATAT
>NC_137014.1:10799581-10809581 GCF_032717465.1 Coenobita brevimanus
TATAAGAATCCATACTAGAGACATTGCAAGCAGAATGCTGGAAAAGTTCAACACCTTAGGATGTAACCTTAGTCTCAAAGTACATTTCCTGAATGTACATTTGGACTACCTTCCAGAAAAATGTGGGAGCTTCGAATGAACAACAAGGTGAAAGATGTCATCAGGATATAAAGGAGATGGAGAAAAGATACAAAAAAAAAAAAAAAAAAAAAAAAAAAAAAGGAATATCAACATTATGGCTGACTACTGTTGGATATTGTACTTCTAGAAACCACCAAAGAACCCTATACAGAGAAGTTCCAGGCGCAGTAAAAAAAAAAAAAAAAAAAGGGTTTTGAGTGAAGAAGTCAATAACCTATTAGTGACATGCATTTTGTTTACTTTTGTTCGATGTTTACAGTTGCATATACATTTTCAATTTTTACTTTTCTCAGCCTATCTGCTAGTTCATGTAAATTCTCGAGTAACATTCTTCATCATTTTATGAGAAAACCTGACGTGGTGTAAGATAATCGGTGTGAAATTTGGAATTAGCAACCCCAAAATATACTAAATAAGGAAAAATTCACTTAAACGACTTTTATGTTACATTTTGCAGACCTGTGTTATTTCAGATATATAGAGTACCGTATATACTGTATGTTAACATGCAATACTGACTTGTACAGTGGTACAATGTATTTAACAAGATAGTTTTGGTGCTGTACATAATGAACTTGGTTTCGAAAATTAAGATGGCTATCAGGGATCTGATCGACACTGTCACATTGTCCCTCTTAATTACCTGTTGATTAACATCCGATAAGCCATTTAAGGACCACATGAAAACCTCGATCCTGGAACCTTAAACTCTACGTTTCTGTGTCTTTGACTGAGAACTTTATTAAGTCTTCTGAAAAATAAGACAAATGTTGTCGACTGATTACTTAATCGTGAGCTACATGCGTTATTCGTCGTTGAAAATCCTGGAGATTATTCAGGAGAGTGATTTCTCTGGATGGGTTACTGTAAATATCTTATGAGATTACTTTTCTCTGATTCTTGAAACTACCTTGTCTCTATCAGTGATTTCCAGTTTTGTGGAAACTGCTAGTATTAAGGTAAGTGGACGGTACGTACAGAACTGAAATAGATTACTATTTTTGAATATTCAAGTTATATGACCTAACTTCCAATTATGTTGCAAACTAAAGGCATGGAAATTTAAATCTTTACCCTCTTTAATACCCATTGGGATATTTGTCTGGTTTACGTGCTTTAATGATCACAAAGCTGTTAACAATAAGGAATATGTCTTTCTTGTTCATCATGATATCAGCAATTACTATATAATCGTCTACATGGACGTGGGCAAGTAAAAGGATAATTCTTTAACTTCTGTGTATAAATACTCAAAGAAGGCACTAAAAATCAAGCAATTTCACTAAAGTCTTTGGTGGGTTTTCCATTGTTTAAAACATGTTAGTCTACTAGTGGGGTTAATAAGTGTGTTGTGTGTGTGTGTGTGTGTGTGTGTGTGTGTGTGTGTGTGTGTGTGTGTGTGTGTGTGCCAGATACCATATCATACCGGTACTTTTGGATTTGATGTAGGGGAAAGTGTAAGGATGGAAGGAAAGGTATAGGCAACAAGGAAAGGGTGTAAAGGAGGGAATGAAGAGAATGGGGATGGAGAAGAGAAGGAGCGCAAGGAAGAAAGAAACTGAGGAGAGAGGTGGGGGGGAGGGGGAGGAGAGGAGGAAGTGAAGAGAGGGAAGGGGTGTGAATATACTGTAGAAGGGACTAAATAAGGAGCGATGGGTTGGAGTGAAGAGGGAAGGAAGGATATAAGGAACGAAAGAAGGATGTGAGAAAAGAATGGAGA
Source organism: Coenobita brevimanus (assembly GCF_032717465.1). Lineage (NCBI taxonomy): Eukaryota > Metazoa > Arthropoda > Malacostraca > Decapoda > Coenobitidae > Coenobita > Coenobita brevimanus. The sequence goes on from NC_137014.1 coordinate 10,801,443, forward strand.
GAATGGAAAAAGATGTAGATACTTTAAGGAGGAAGGGAATACGTGAGAGGGAAAAGAACGATCAAGACGGAGTGATACGAGTGAGCGAAGAAGAGTGAGGATCAGGTGCAAAGAGGAAGGAGGAAAGAAGGGAGGGATATGAAAAGCAAGAATAAGCGAGTGAAAGTGAAAGAGAAGAAGGGAGGAAGGGAAGGAAAAGGAAGGAATGGAAAGGGAAAGGAGGGGTGCAGGGATAATAAGGTTATTGATAGAGGTAAGGGAGGGGAAAAGAATGAAGAAAGGAAAGAAAAGACTAAAGAAAGACTAGGAGAAGTAGCGAAACGGAGAGGGACAAAATGAAGGAGAAAGAATCTATCTATCTATCTATCTATATCTAAAGCCTGACGCCCTAATCCCGCAAAGGGTGGCAGCAGACAAAACGCCTCCAAGTCGCTCTGTCACCCACCATTTGACTACCCTCCCCCCAACTCACCCCCCCTCCCTCATATACCTCTCAACTCCATCCCTCCACCTCATCCTCAGTGTACCCCTCCCTCTCCCTCCCTCCACCTCACCACATATACCCTCTTAGTCAGTCGTTCATTCTCCATTCTCTCCACATGAAGCCAAAACAAAAACTAAGGGAACTGAATTAAAGTTGGAGGGAAAGGAAAAGGGCAACCGTGAGTAAAGGGAGAGCAGTGGGGAAATGGAGGAAGGATAATCTGGAGTGACGAGGGAAGGAGGGGAGGGAAGAGGAAGATCGCCAGCCATGCGAGGGATTTGCAAGATTAAAGCGATAAGCTGAGAGAGAGAGAGAGAGAGAGAGAGAGAGAGAGAGAGAGAGAGAGAGAGAGAGAGAGAATTTGTCAGATAAGCAATCTGTATTTTCTTTCATTTTTCATTCACCTGGAACAAAATCTTAAAGGGTGACAGTACAGTATGTTGGGTTGAGGCAGACACAGCAATATCATTTTGTAGGAAGGAAGAACTAAGGCTTAGACATGCTATAACTTACTCAGTGTCACCATTTTATTTATGTAAGAATGTACTCTCCTTTCTATATGACTTTCTAAGCTACGCATATATTTTCATGTAATTTCTATGAGATGTCTTATTTTCGGAGATAACTGCAGTCATGCTTTGCGGCTCATTTTCTCAAACCTTGTTTCTTGAGTAGTTACTTGCATGGAAATGCATTTTTTTTTTTTCTACTGATCTATGATTTTTTTTTTTAATTATTGGTTGAAATCTATTTCTGGGTTTTTAACTGTTTTGTCTATTTTTTCTTAATATTAAGTTTTGAAAACATAACATAAATGGGAAGAAAAATTTATCGATCTCATTAAATCACATGTCATGGCCAAAAATTCTATTTTCACAAAACGAGAAATACACAGCAAAAACAAAACCTAATCATTAAAATGAAACCCAAAGCCAGGGCTATTCAATTGGCTGCCAAATTCGGTCCTTGAGTGATTTTTGTCTGGCCCTTCGACCGACTCTGATGAATGAAAATATACAAGTAATCATCATTCATTCATTCATCCATCATCCAATCCTACGTTGCCCCATGAGAAGAGTAGGAGCCCGGTGTAAGACAGGTTGGTCATGATATTTAAGATGAGAGTGACCAGCCTCACTTATCCCTGGGTGACATTACGTGAGCCATAAACCCCAACCACCCCTTGGGTATAAAACTTCACAGGCTTAATCCGATTGGAGCGCCATAATTACCCACTAAACCACCAGGTGCCAAAATTTGGTTATATGGTTACCACCCAGCGTAGTAAATGGTTTCCTGGCGTACAGGAAACCATTTGGCTTGCCAGTCAGTGTAGAGTCATTCAAGGGCAGAAGGAAGAGGAAAGACTGAAGGAAAGAGAGATAGAAGAAGGTATCTAAAGTCAACCGTAGACAGAAGGACGAGGAAAGAATAAAGGCAGAATAAACAAGTAAACAATCATCAAACACAAAGTTTTGCGTTTTTCCTTTCATTTATGTATTTGGTGGAAAATGTAAACGCAAATAATATATGAATTTCTCGTTTCTTTCTGTGTATAAGTGTCTAGATAGAGGGAAAAAATACAGGTAAAATAATGTATGGCACTTTTGTTAATCTGAAATTCATAATGCGCCCCATCTTCTGAAGTAGTTGAATAGCCCTGCCCCAAACTATAGATCTTTTCCACGTGACGTCACAAGTCTTGTGACTTTTGTTTACGGCACCACATTGGACGGCAAATTGTCGGACGTTTAGAGAGAGAGAATTGCAGTCCACATGGTATTCCACTTTTGCATTTTCGGCTGTAAGATAAGGCAGAAAACTGGACGTGGGGTACACTTCTACCGGTTTCTAGCCAATGAGGAATAGCGACAGAAGTGGATAGCTGCCGTGAAAAGGGAGAATTGGCAGCCGACGGCCTACTCCTGGCTCTGTAGCAAGCATTTCATATCAGGTGGGCCGATTATTTGTAAGTAGATACGGGCATATTTACCATTCTTAGCGGTTGCAGGTGTCATGGGATATCATAATTATGTTCATGTCACAGAGAATAAGAACCACATGGCCATGTGTGTGCATGGGAAGAGAGGGGAAAGGTCCATGTCACAGGCCATGTTTTGTTATTCAGAGTTTCACCCAGAAGAAATAGGACGTAGCATTGATGATCAAGAATGTTAGATGCGTAGGTAAAACCGATTAAAATACAGGTTAGGTCATACCTAAAGCTAGGTTAGGTTAGGTAAGGAGATTAGGTTAGCTTAGGTTAGGTTAAAGCTTATATTTTTATTTTTTCAATGTGTTTCAGTGTGATTCATTTGAACCTGATATTCGTGTCATGGTGGATCATTTTAACAAGAGTGCAGTACAGAACATTGTTGAACATTTCAGCATAAAACTGTTATACCACTGTGACCCTGTGTGCTACACAATGTTTCAAATACAGTTGAAGCATAATTACTGGTACCACTATGTATAATCTTCTATTTTATATAGAAATGAATGTTGCTCCACAGAAAGCAAAACTGTCAGTACATGTTCCAGTCAAATACACATTTTTCACTTAGTACAAAAATACTTTAATTACAAATGAGAGGATAAATAATTTACTTACATCAACAGCCCCCTATATTTATCTTTTACCAGGTATGTAGCTACTAAAAAAATTTTCTTAATGTATAATGCAAAATTATTAATACTATATTGTTGAAGTCTTTTAGTTTTATGATGTGGTACTCATGAGCATGAAATAAATGACCTTAATTTAAATTTGTACCAATGTTCTGTTTCAACTGTAATGTAAAAGTTCAACGGTAATATTGAGTTTTGGCACAAGCTATCAGTTATGCATAGTATGTTAAACTATTTTAAACATACAGTATTTAGGCTGTGTATATGTATCTAAGCCTATAATTACTGAAATTTCAAAAATAAGTAAATTTTTTGGGTAAATTTCGAGAGATACACCCAGCTCATCTTGAAGTTTAAAATTTTCATTGTTTAATGTTTTATAGTGTGATTAATTCGAATTTGATGTTCATTTCTGTCGGGAATTACTTTTTTTTTTTTCTAATACCAAACCAAGCTAACCCAACTAACCTAACCTAACTTAGAACCTAACCTGAAGATTAAGAAGAGAGGATAACTGCAGTAGGAACTAGACATCTTCCACAAGAGTGTGACTAATGTACTCTGCCTACAGTAGCCCATGCAGGCCCATGCTAGGCAACTGTCACAGGAGTGTGACTACAAGAATGACAAATTTTGCATGCAACCCATACCTGTCATACTCTTATCTAGCTAATCCTTCAAACTTTCTAAATAGGGGGCACCAACTAGGGTACATCACTGGGAAACCTATTACATTCATCAACCACTCGATTCCCAGTCATTGTATACAATCCCTCCCCCGTTGGCCCCAGGTCAATAATTTACTGATTACCAAGACGATTTACATGTACCGTGTATCAATTCCAGCTATCTATATTGCACATATACAATATGACATGTCTCTTTAACTTGAGGGATGCCCTGGTGAACCTTGACGGGGTGTTTACCAAACAGTGATAGAGATCGCCATATCTAAGATCTGGTTTCGGTCCCCAATCCTTGAAAATGGTGAATTTCTCCCTACATATGGTGTAAAGATCTAGCCCCAATCAATTTATCTTGTTCCTGTACAGATCTTGGTGGCGTTGATTCAGATTTCTGCACATATCTGACCGTTTCATCTCTGCCAGCCCTGTCTGGACAGCCATTACTGCGAGGATTTTGCCGTCCAATATGGAGTGGTAAACAAAACCACGTGATTTCTGTGACGTTATTGGAAAAGGTCTATAGAGATGGATGGACACTGACCGACTGTGGATTACGAAAATTTCTTTGCTGCTATTTGACAAAATTAGCAGTCATTAACAAACACATTCAGATCTGCACCAATGTTTTGGAAACGACTTGGCACCCCTATTCATGAAATATTTTTGTTCAGTTCACCATAGTTATGGAGTTAGTGTGGTCAAACGTTTCCTATCTGGCATGAACCCGGCAACAATTGGAGCGAGACTGAATGCTGTATGAGACAGTCCTAGCATGTATTCAGTATGGACGGTTGGGTGTCAATGCCGATGGGGTGACATGTGGAGGTGCGTAGGAGGACCACTGGGCACTAGGATAGGCCCTGAAGCCTTTGCCCGGAGTTGGACACGTTAAAAAAATCAATGATCAAAGTAATATGGCAGGGTCAAAGTATGACCCGTGTGTGTGTGTGTGTGTGTGTGTGTGTGTGTGTGTGTGTGTGTGTGTGTGTGTTAACGAAATAGTTCAAGGAATTCAATTCTAGTTTTACTTATACTTGGTGAATGGGTTCAGGTTCAACCGAGAAGTAAACTAGTTGTTTTTTAGAGCAATAGGTCAAAAGTCAGGGTTACAAAGTATTGTCAACACAACTTATTTCTTTATTCTATTTAGACCAAACTTTGGAGACAGATTGAGGATAAGGCAAAAAAATATATATATATATATATATATATATTTTTTTAGGAACTAGGCCTAAGTTAATATCACAGGGAAAGGTCAAATGCCAGGGTCACTGGGCTAGGTCAGTTCATAAAACTACTTTTGATCTTATTTGAACCAAAGCTGAAGGAAAGGATAAATGTTTGGGAGGGGCGAAAGTATTCGATTTTGACTAATCAGTCAAGGACCAAGGTCACGGGGTAAAGCCAAATTTTCCAGACTGACCTACTGGTGAGTGCAGGTTTTGCACTCTGAGTAGCCCTGCTTGTTTTATGTGTAAAGCTTTTCGATCAGATAATGAAGGTAATGGAGAGAGTTTTAGAAGGTATGATTAGAGAAAGAGTGAATATTGATGAGATGCAGTTTGGGTTTATGCCAGGTAGGGGGACCACTGATGCCATATTCATTGTTCGACAGCTTCAGGAAAAATATATTGGTAGGAGAAGGGATCATTATTTTGTTTTTGTTGATTTGGAAAAGGCCTTTGACAGAGTCCCTCGAGAGGTGGTGAAGTGGGCAATGAGAAAGCTTGGCTTGGAGGAGTGGCTGGTTAGGGTGGTTATGGCCATGTATGTGGGTGCTCACACCCAGGTGAGAGTGAATGGAGATTTGAGTGATGAGTTTTCCGTGAATGTTGGTGTGCATCAGGGGTCAGTCTTGAGTCCCATGTTGTTTATCATGGTACTTGAAGCCCTTTCACGTGACTTTAGAAACGGACTCCCGTGGGAGTTGTTGTATGCTGATGATTTGGTGTTGATTGCAGAGAATGAAAGGGAGGCGGAGGAAAGGTTTAGGAAGTGGAGAGATGGTATGGGGCAAAAGGGTTTAAGGGTAAATGCAGATAAAACAAAAGTGATTATATCTAGGGTTGGTGGCGGTACTGTCAAAGACGAGGGAGAGTGGCCATGTGCAGTTTGCCACAAGGGAGTGGGAAGTAATTCCATCTTGTGCGGTGTGTGTGATAAATGGGTGCATAAGAGATGTAGTGGTATCAGAGGTAGACTGCGAGATAATGCTGATTTTATGCGTACGGCGTGCCGGGGTGAGCAGGCGGAGATCGTCAGACGTGAAAGGATGAACTTGCTGGTCAATCTCTTGAGTGTGTGGAAGAGTTTTGTTATTTGGGAGACATGTTGTGTGCTGGAGGTGGGGCTGGAGCTGGCTCTGTGGCTAGGGTGAGAAGTGGTTGGAAGAAGTTCAGGGAGCTCTTGCCTCTCCTGACATTGAGAGGGCTCTCCCTACGTGCTAAGGGGTCTTTGTATGCAGCATGTGTTAGGAGTGTAATGCTGTATGGCAGTGACACCTGGGCAGTGAAGGAGGAAGACATTCGCCGGCTCAGACGTACAGAAATGACAATGATTAGGTAGATGTGCAGTGCGTCCCTGCGTCCAAGGCCTGGAGGGGCTGGGTTTACAATGAAAGAGTTGAGAGGTAGGATGGGACTGGAGTGTATTGGTGTTGTGATGAGGAGAGGTAGATTGAGGTGGTTTGGACATGTGGAGAGGATGGGGGATGATAATTGGGTGAGGAAGATGTGAAGTGTTAATATTGGGGGTGGGGTTATGAGGGGTAGACCGAGAAAGACATGGGACGAGGTCATTAAGTGTGACCTTAGGGTTAAGGGACTGAACAGGGAGGCTGCAATGGATCGTGCAGCGTGGACAGCCGCCATTAGGTGACCAAGGCCGACACATGCAAGCATGTTGGAGCCTTTAAAAACGAAAACGAAAACGAAAGCGTTTTCATAAACGGTTTAATAGCCTGTAATATTATCAATGAATTTGAAAAACTTCTATTAGATGAGTCAGTCATGACAATGCCTCCGTAAACTGCAAAGACGAAGACAGACTTGTTGATGTCTTTTTTTTAATTGCTACTTCTGAAGCATTATGATGAAGATAGATTGTTATGGCTTTTCATTGCACTTTCTACCATGGGATGCAGGCTTATCTAATCTAATAAGAAGAGGCGTAATGTACATTTAATAGCTCTTCAAACATACGATTTTGCCTTCTGATTAGCGATTTAAGTTTTAAGCATACGGCTGAAAGTCACATCTGGTTATATGTACAAGAACTTATTATTACAGAATGAGAACATGAACGCAACAACGGCTAAAAAAAAAAAAGTACGAAACAGCTCATGCCATGCAGCAAAACAGTTTACTGCTCTCTCTCTCTCTCTCTCTCTCTCTCTCTCTCTCTCTCTCTCTCTCTCACACACACACACACACACACACACACACACAAACACACACACACACACACACACACACACACACACACACACACACACACACAGTGCATTTCGCTTAGAACACGTCAAGGGGTACAAATAAAAACAGGAAGAATATCGAAGCCAAAAATCCAAGAAAGTAAGGATGACAGGGTTGCGAGGAAAGAAGGTAAGCCAGCCATTAACGTGGAGGCCGCTGCTGACACGAACACAGGAGGGGAAAGGTAAGTGAAAGGGATGGGGAGGAGGGAGAATTTGGCGGGTGGTTGAAATAAGAGGTTTCTGAGAGTAATGGGAATTTGGTTGAAACTGGGGGAAGAGAGAAATTGGGGGAATGGTGAGATGGGATTAGGTGAAGGATATGGGAGGATAGTGGAGAAGGAGAAAGATAAGGGAAATGGAGGGATGATGTGAATAGGGATTGGAGAGGGAAAGGGAAGTAGATGGAAATAGGGGGAAGAAGGAAAATGAAGGTAGGGAAAAGGAGGGAGTAAGATGTGGAAAGGAGAGATCGACGAAACAAAAAAAGCTGAATTAAACAGGAAGGACTGAGAAAGAGAGAGAAAAGGAGGCAGATGTGCAAATATCATAGACATAGAAATGAAGGATAGTGAAGGAGAAAGATGGATGCGAGTGCAATATATAATATATAGGATTGTTAAGACCTACAATCAACTAAAACAGCCAAACTGTTGGTGTCGAAGTTATCAGAGGTCTTTACCAGTTAAAGACACACACACAAAAAAAGCTATTTATTTGCTTGACGAGTCATACTCAATAAGAATTTGATATATAAAATGATTCTCTTTAATAATTTTTTATTCTCTTAAGTTATACTGATATAAAGTATAAGCTTAGCAGAATTTCAATAAATTATCAGCCAAAGAATCCACGTCAAAATGGTTCCC
>NC_137014.1:10814581-10927081 GCF_032717465.1 Coenobita brevimanus
TATATACACACACACACACACACTTTTCAATAATACCAGACAATACAGTGCTTCCGCTCTTTTTTCCTTCATCGTTTTCCATGCTCCAACACTGTACTTCACAGGATCAAGCAACAAATAGGTTACCGTGCAGTCGTCAATATCGGCTAGTTAAACAAAAAGTCTTGTGGAGGAAATGGCTAAAAAAAAAAAAGAAAAAAAAAACCTAGTATGTGAACCTAACAGTATCGTTTTTAACAACTACTATTTTGGAAAAAAAAAGAAAAGAAACGGAAAGGTGCATTTAGAGAGTGTAAACCCCGCGGCCTCCAGCTAGTCTAAGAGGTGAATATCTGGTTTCACCCTTTGTCGTTGACTTTCACCAGATTACTCTAAAAATCGAATGATTTAATTCTCGCCTATACTTTCCCACCAACGTTGTTTCAAAGCATATCAAAACTGTGTGAGCTGATTTCTTCCCGTGACCTTGCCTTCTAAATAACCTATTTCCTTCCACACAGTTTAGTCTACGTCGGATAAAATTGTACGGATAAAATTGTTTTAGCTGACTGTGTCATGTGACCTGAATTTCTGACCCATTCTTATAAAAATCACGCCAGTCACTTGGATGATCCTCATCTCATCCGCCAAGTTAGATGCAATCCAGGTAAAAAGTATTTTACTTATTTTGTTCGCACACATACACACTGGCCAAACTTTAACCCTGTCCTGTGACACTGATCTAAGCTGACTGTTCTCAAAACTGTTTCCCTTCGTCCGTGCCTGACTCTTAATCTTTTCATCAAGTTTGGTTCAAATCAGATGAAACTAGATTGACCTGGTTCTGTTATGTAGGCCTTTGACCTTTCTACAGACGTTGATCTTCAACTGATTGTTCTCAAAATCGACACACACACACACACACACACACACACACACACACACACACACACACACACACACACACACACACACACCGTTTGGCAAATCAAATAATCTTTCATATATATATATATATATATATATATATATATATATATATATATATATATATATATATATATATATATATATATATACAAATTTATATACATAGTTGTATACCTAACTGTACATATTCATATACCTAACGTAAGCTATCTATATGAGTGGCAATATGTAACCAGCACAGGCATGGCGCTAGAGTACAGAAAAATGGGGTATAATTAGTCCTCGGTGGATATTGTGCATGAGGGGATATTGTCTAGAAGGATTTTGTTCTCGGAGGATATTGTGCATGGGGGAATATTGTCTTCTAGAGGATATTGTCCTAACACCCCAAGACTCACAGCAGGACACATGATGATTAAACATATATGGACTTCCACGGTTGAGGAACCTCTTTCTTGTGGTTGGCGATGATCTGGAGGGCCAGCTGTCTCTCCTCCTAGCTCCTCGTGAGTTTCTCATTAAATTCAGTGCCAGCTTGACCCCACGTCCAGTGCAGTCTTTGACTACACTGACTGCCAAGACCCGGCCGCGGTGCTCCTCGATGTCCTCGAGCTCCCTGAGAACTTCCATCTTCAACCACTTGAAGAAGTATTGTGTTTGGATCGCAATGAAATCAGCAATCTTCAAGTCCGTGGGATCTTGCAACACTTGGGGATCCACCTTCTTCATCCTCAGCTTTCGAGGAGGCTTCTGGTGAAGGTTGAGGAGCATCTGAGCTTTTTTGCCCTCAGGCACGAGGTTCGAGAAAAAGACAAACTCTGAAAAATCCTCGCTCAGGTACCAGCCTTGGTTCTGAATTTTTTTGAGCACTGTGCCAGCCACTTCCCCGTCGACCTGCATCTTGTCAGACTGTAGTGACTTGGGGAGAGCCAGATCATTTGTGGGTGCATCAGTTCCAGCTGGCGACGAGTACCAAGCTCGAAGGTACATCGTGACAGACGACGTTTATTCGCTGCAGGGCTCCTTCCTCGTGAGGGGCGAGAGGGAACTAGTCCAGGAACAGGTAAATCTTCAGTGAGTAGATCCCCTGCCCCATCCATCTGGCCCTACTGTATGCTTCTGGATGGCAAAATCTGCTGTCAGAGTGCCTCCTCGTTTCAGGGAGTGGATAACCCAGGAAGTGGAATGCAAGTTCGAGGCATTCCCAGTAGTCGTCGTGGTCCTGGCCGTCCTGGAGTTTGACAACAATGAAGGAAGCCAGATCATCTCGGTGCTTTGATGGCCATTGATCTAAGGGTTGTGGACAGGAACGATCAGCCTGACCTACGTACGGTTTGAAAACCTGCTGATCACTGATATCCCAGCGATCCTTGAACTGGCTGAATAGGGGGATTTCCAGGCCAGAGGAGAAGAAGGCATCAAAGACCGCAGCGAAACGCTCATGGATGTGGTAGTGGCATACCATGAAGAGGAGCGATTTTCCAGTGGCGTTCCGGACGATTGTGCAGGCCCTGCTGTGGACACCCACATTGCTTGCGATAGTATCAAAGTAGAGGCTGGCCACCCAGTCTTCAACTTACGACCACTGATTCAGGACGTCCAATACCGCTCTTCCCATCACCTCTCGCGTCCCAGAACTCAGTTTTGGGATAGCGTTTGGCATTAGTCTGATAAAGGGTATTTTCTTATAACGGGCAAAGCATGCACTCCTTGCAGGGAGGTATAACAACAGACAGTTGTGCTCATATTTTGCGTGAAATCATTGCTCGTGAAATGGAACTCAATATAGCATGTGTGCATTCGTCGAGTACAAAATTCAAAATTTTTAAACACCTTTATATCTACCTATCTGTCTATCTATCTATCTATCTATCTATATCTATATCTATCTGTCCATCTCTCTCTCTCTCTCTCTCTCTCTCTCTACTTAGGCTGCTTCCTCCAAGGAAAGGAAGGTTGCCGAGACAGGACGACATACTCCCAATTTACTCATCCACTCAAACACATTCACTTGCATCTTAGCCCCAAAGGAGAGAGGGGACAGATCCTCACCTCGCCACACCGCACGAGAATCAGCTGCGCAGTGCAATCAGTGACACCCACAGCAGGGCCCGACAGCAGAGCTGGTTTACCCCTGCCACATCACAATAGAACCATCCCCTTCCCTGCACTTGACCTGATCAGCTGATCATGTAAAATGCGGGAGAATATCCCGTCAGGGCTGCATCATCATTTATTCATTTACAATTTCTCTCCATTCATTTCTATCACACACAGCCACTCTTCCTTGCTCAACTGACATCCCTCTCGCATCCAATGCTCTCTTCACAGTGACCATCCATCCTATTCGTGGTCTTCCTCTCAGCCTTACACCTCTCACGTCAGATCTAATTATCTTTTTCACCAATGGCTCATTATCCATTCTCTCCATATGCCCAAACCATCGCAACACCCTCTGCTCAACTTGATCAGCCATCTCCCGAACAACTCCAGTTCTCCTTCGCACTTCATCATTTCTTACTCGCTCCATATACGTCACTCCACACATACTCCTCAGACACCTCATCTCTATTACATTCAAACTTTTCCTCTCCGCTACACCCATATTCCAGGTTTCAGCCACCATGTAATGCAGTCGGTACAACAACACCCTCATACAACCTTCTCTTTACATCCAATCTAAGCAAACGACATCTAAACACTTTTTTCATTCCTCCCAGCACCTTTCCAACTTCATTCTAAACTTCACTTCTGCATCTATTCTTCCATCCACAGCAACATGTGACCCTAAATACTTAAAACACTCTACATCCTCAAGCAACTCACCATCTGCTCCAATATATATTCTATCTATCTATCTATTGCCAGACGCCATAATCCCGTAAAGGGTGGCCATTTGACTTTGAGTCATTTGTTTTACAGGGAGGGGCACCAACCCACTTGTTGACACGTAAGGAGCATGTATGGTTATATGGTTACCACCCAGCGCATCAAATACTTTCCCGGCTCACAGGAAACCATTTGGCCTGTCACTCAATGTAAGGCCACCTGAAAAGGAAAGAAAAGCATAAGAAGTGGCAGGAAAGATGGGAGAAATAGGAAGAGAGGAGGGCAGGCACAGAAAAAGAATTATAAAGGCTAAAGAAGAAGTAGGCAGCACTACATCAAGTGAGTGGATGATGGTGGCCACCATCTACCACAGATATATATAAATATATATATATATATATATATATATATATATATATATATATATATATATATATATATATATATATATATATATATATGTGTGTGTGTGTGTGTGTGTGTGTGTGTGTACAGTATATATTATATGGGACGTGGAAGGTGTGTGCAAGATATCCACAGAAGAAACATGTGCTGCATGTGAGGTGGTGTATGGGATGAAGAGAAGACGAAAAGGGGTGCAGGGAACAGCATGGTGGACTGCAGAGGTAAGAGAGGCTGTGGCACAAAAGAAGAAAGCATATAGTGAGTGGATGAGAAACAGAGGAGTGGAAGTTGATACACGGAAGAGAGAGTTATTTTTAGAGAGGAAGGGAGAGGTGAAAAGATTAGTAAGAGAGAGTAAGAAGTGAGTGGATGAAGCATTTGGGAGGAACTTGGGTGTAAAGTGGAGGGAAGGTAAGAAAATGTTCTGGAAAAAGGCAAAGAAAGTTAGGGTGCCAAAGAAGTTAGCTGGGGAGTGAAAGATATAAATGGTATATTACTAGTGGAGAAGGGAGAAAAAGTGAGCAGATGGAGAGAACACTTTAACGAATTGTTGAACATAGAGAATGAAAGGAATGCAAGTGTAAGTGGCTGGGGAATGGCTGGGAAAATGAGGGATGTGAGAAAAGAGGAAGAAGTTAGTAGGATGGAGGTTGTGGAAGCAATGAAGCAAAAGTTAAAATGGGGAAAGCCCCAGGAATTGATGGAGTGTGTGGTGAAATGCAGAAGCATGGGGAGAGATAGTAGTAGAATGGATATGGAAGGTGTGCAGATTGGCCTGCGAGGAAGGTAGAGTCCTGGGGAATTGGAAGTCAGGTATAATTATTCCCCTGTACAAAGGAAAAGGGGAAAAAGAAGTCTGTGGTAATCACAGGGTCATTTGTCTTCTTAGTGTAATAGGAAAAGTATATGGTAGGCTACTTATTGACAGAGTTACGGAAATAACAGAGGAATTAGTTGATGAAGAACAGGGAAGTTTTAGGAAGGGAAGAAGTTGTGTAGATCAAAATATTCATTCATAGCTCGCTAGTGGAAAAGTTTCTAGAGAAAGGAAAGAAGCTGTATGCGGCATTCATGGATTTGGAGAAAGCATATGACAGGGTGGATAGACAAGGATTGTGGAAAGTATTAGGAATATATGGAGTAATGGGAAGTTGTTGAAGGCAGTGAAGAGTATTTATGAGGATGCAAAGGCTGCAGTGCGTGTGAATAGTGAACTGAGTGAATTTTTCTATCTGAAGGTTGGATTGAAACAGGGATGTGTCATGTCTCCGTGGTTGTTCAGTCTTTATACGGATGGGGTTATAAAAGAGATACAAGGTAGGGCAGTGGATGTTGGAGCGGCCCTAGTGAGAGAGGACAATGTTTGGAAACTACCTGTACTGTTGTTTGCAGATGATACTGTGTTGTTAAGTGAAGACGAAGGGGAGCTGCAAGGCTTGGTGAATGAGTTTGGGAGAGTGTGTAAGAATCGGAATCTAAAGATGAATGTAGTAAAAATTATGGTCTTCGAGAGAAATGAAGTCAGTGATTGTACAGAGACTAGATGAGGAGGAAACGGAAAATGTGAGTGCGTTTGATTACTTGGGTAGTGTGATGAGTAAGGATGGAAGTTTAGAAGGTGAAGTGCCTGAAGGGGTGCAACAGGGAAGAAACGTTGCTCGTTCCTTGAAAGTAGTGATAAGAAACGGAAGTGAGCATGGAAGTAAAAAAGCTACTACATGACAGTGTTGTGATACCAAATCTAACGTATGGAAGTGAAGCTTGGATCTTGTTGGAAAGACAGAAGTCAAGAGAGCAGTGGAAATGAGTTATCTGAGGGGAGCATGTGGAGTCACATGGAGAGACAGATTGACTAATGAAGAAGTGAAGGAGCGTTGTGGTGCGGATGTGGATGTGATAGGAAGCGTTAGGAGAAACACACTGAGGTGGTTTGGACATGTGGAGAGCCTGGAGAGCAAGAGACTGACGAGGAGAGTCTATGTGAGTGAGGTGGAGGGGGTTAGAAGGAGGGGGAGCCCAAGGATGAGATGGAGGGATGGAGTGAAGAGGTATATGAAAGAGGGGAGTATATATATATATATATATATATATATATATATATATATATATATATGTATGTACGTATGAATATATATAAATCATCATCATCCGGACCTCTTTTCCCACCCTTGGGCAGGATGAGGTGTAGCAATGTCCAGACAGCCCAAAACTGACCAATCCAATGGACCATGATTCCATTCACTCATCATTCAAGCTCCCGGAATCCTGGTTCTATATAATAAGCCAAAAACATTCACAACATTCTGTAGCTGTACATAAACGTATCCGATAGAGTTAATCCGGACGCTGTCACGTTATAATCACGTTAAAAGGGGTGCCAAATCCCTGATCATGCGCTTCTCATCACAATATTCATCCAGTTAGAACGATCTCTTGTCAGTCCCCTAACGCTCACCAACTTCCAAACCTCCCTTCCCCACACACTTATCCACCGTATCCCTCCAACTTCTCCTTGGCCTGCCTCGCCTCCTCCCTCCTTCAAATTCTCTCAGATATATCTTCTGTTGGTACCCACTCTCTCCACATGTCCATACCATATATATATATATATATATATATATATATATATATATATATATATATATATATATATATATATATATATATTTATAAAGTTTCGGATAAGGAATACTGATATGCACTGAATGTTGAAATCAAGGAAAATGACAACTATCCGTAATTATCGACATTTAATACCCATATGGATAACTAAATCGGAGAGAGAGAGAGAGAGAGAGAGAGAGAGAGAGAGAGAGAGAGAGAGAGAGAGAGAGAGAGAGAGAGAGAGAGAGAGAGAATAATAAAAATGGAAAAGAATAAGACCATATGACAGTGGGAGGAAGACTCTGCCAAAGAAAGGAAGTGGTGACGAACGATGTAGAGGAACATTATGTGACTGAAAGAGATCCGAGTTCCAGAAGCAAGAAGGTCTGGATATATTGGAGAGATGTCAGAGCGCAGAGAGCACGGCCCTCCTCAGTCGTGTTATTACGCCAACATTCAAGAGGCAAGTGCGGATGTTGTGCTTTGATAGACGTTTGTTTTTGTCAAGGTCAAGATCACAGACCAAGGTTAAGCTTCGGCTCTTGTGTCTGTGTAGGAACAAACCACCATAGCTGATTTGATCTTATTTGGACCAAACTTGGTGGGAGAATTGTATTTGAGAATAATAGACTAAAGGTTGAAGTCACATGATAAGGTGAACTTTTGTATTTTCATCCGATTTTTACCAATCTCCGTGATAAGGTGAAAATAAGGAAATGATAAAGAGAATCAGTTTTCAGAAGTCAAAAGTCAAGGTCACAGGGAAAGGCCAAAAGTCATGGGCACAAAGCAAGGTGAACTTAAACAGTTTTGGTCTGATTTGGACCAAAAATACTGGAAGGACTAAGGGTCAGGCAGGAATTAATCCATTTGATTTTGAGAGGAATCTGCCAAAGATGAAGGTCATGGGGAAAACCAAGTGTTCGAATACTGACACCAATTTGCTGGCGCAGGTGTAACGCTTTCTGAATTCCTTCTTGTTAATTTCATTTCATAACAGCTGACAATTTTATCTATCTTAGACTGGACCCTGGCAGTCAGTGGCTTAAAGTGAAACATACCAGAATATTAGAAAAAAAAAGTAAGTAAAGACTGCCGTAAGATTAGGATATGTGTTTGGTTCTATTTGTATCAACTATGCACAAGAACACAATAAAAATACTTCAGTGCATAGCCTGAGCTTGCATTTGATCAGGGTATGTGGTAGCAGGGTGAGAAGGAGAGACAGACTAGGAGGCAGAGGCAGAGTTGGAGAAGGAGAAACAGAGTGAAAAGGATAGGAAGATTAGTAAGGAGAGGCAGAGATGGGAGGAGGAGAGGCAGGATGGGAAGAAGATGTAGAGTGGGAAAGTGAAGAGTATGAACTGGTGTCCGCGGAAGAAGGTGAGGAAAGTGAAAATTAGAGTAACTGGAGGACACCGAAGGAGGAAGAGAGGGGAAAGGGATGAAGGAATAGCAAGGAGAAGAAATGATAAAAAAATGAGATGAGGTAAGGCAAGGGGGGGAGGAAGGGTGTAAGTGTACAAGGAGTGAAGTGGAAGGAGTGAAAGAAAGGGACATAGATGAGAGGACGCGGGAGGAAGGATAACAATACTGATTTTGGTGTGGGATGACATCAGTTCTGGGGCTGTGTTGGGAACCAGAGGGAAACCAATTTGTTGTCTAAAACCTTACCTTACTCCTATTCCAATCACTTCCTTTTCGCTCCCCTTTTCATCTTCTCCTCCTTCTTCTTCCCTCATTCTTCCTTATCTTGGCCCTTTCTCATCCAGAGGAAATCCTTACTACCATTAACACTTTTTCTTCAAATTTCCCATTCACTTACAGTCACCCGTATCTTTCCGTCATATTTCATATAAGAGAAAAAAAGAAATGTATACATTTTTTTTTTTTTACTTAGCCTTTGGCAATAAATAAAACATGGACAAGTAAAAAAAAATTCGCATTTTGTGAAAGAAGCCATCAGGTAGTATTGTTACCAGAGGTACTCACCACTTTTCTGGAGGACGCACCAATCAAATTACGGAAAGGAATTTTGCAAAAATCTGCGTCAAAGTGATGTCTACAAAATTACCTGCTATAGTCTATGTTTTGACAGCTGGTCAGAAATGAAGGGAAAGGGAGGAGGGCAGTAAGAATAAAAGGTTGACAAAGGATAAGAGACAAAAGTAGAGCGGAACAGACGAGAAAGAACAGGTATGTAAATGACGAAAAAAGGCTAAAAAGAAAGACCATCTTAGAGAGAAAAGAGATGTAAAGAAGGACGGTGGAGAGAAAGGAAGGTAACACTTGGAATAAGACGAAGAGGAAAAGTAGGAAAGAGGAGTACAGAATGGAGATAATGTGAGGTAATATATAAAAGTGAAGGATTGGTGAGGTCTGGAAACGCAAAACAGGGAGAGTAGAGAAGAGGTATATTTCGTCCAAAACGGCAGATCTTTTTGGCTTTTGCAGAGTATTTCCCGTAGCCCAGTAATATTGTAAGATAATACTAAGGTTCTACATTCTTTTCAATAAACTCATTCGCGATTCCCATCGTCTTCTAGAGTTAATATGTTCCTACAATTCAGCATTCAAAATGGACAAATGCCAATTTCAGCCCAAGTTAAAGAGAACATATTGTATACGTGTATGAAAAGGATACGAAAGTGTTGTGTGGATAAAGCTGTTTTGGATCAAGTAAAAGAATATACAGAATGAGTGGAATGGACAGAGGGAGGGCATAAAGAACCGGTTGGATGAGCTGAGAGAGAGAGAGAGAGAGAGAGAGAGAGAGAGAGAGAGAGAGAGAGAAAGAGAGAGAGAAAGAGAGAGAGAGTCGAAATGAGGAGGAAATGAATGACTTTGGAGGAGGGAAGTGAGTTGAGAATAGGGTGGTGCGGAGGCTATGGGAATACACTGTATATATATATATATATATATATATATATATATATATATATATATATATATATATATATATATATGGAGCCTCTTTGGTACAGTGGTAGAGTGTGCGTTTCGTACACGGGTGAGCCAGAGTTCGCGCCCCGCCAGGGTAATAAACTTTGGGAGTGTTCACCCAGCCACGTAATACTTTGGCGGACACAATGGGTGCTGTGGTTGAACCAGTGTCGCTTACTATAAAGTATGCTTGCACCCAGTCGGCTTCTGCGGGCCGACTTCACTTGGTTCACAGACTACACACACATCCAAAGCCACTACAACACTACCAGTACACTTACAAGCACTTCTCACCCTACATAAAATCTCTACCAGCCAGCCTAAAACACTTGGTAGAGATACATTGGTTGTATCGTCCCGACTTCGGTCGGGATAGGCCGGTCCTGCAGTGGATACTCAAACGGCTGATGATGATATATATATCATCATCATCTCATCAGTCGTTTGAGTGTCCACTGCAGGAAAGGCCTATCTCGACCGAAGTGGGAACGATACAGCCAATGTACCTCTACCAAGTGACTTAGGTTGTCTGGTAGAGAGTGTATGTAGGTTGAGAACTGCTTGTAAGTGTAATTGTAGTGTTGGAGTGGCTTTGGATGTGTGTAGTCTGTGAACCAAATGTAATCGGTCCGTGCAAGCTGACTGGGTGCAAGCATACTTTATAGTATGCGACACTGGTTCAACCACAGCACCCCTTATGTCCGCCAGTGCAATACGTGGTCAGAAGAACGCTCCTAAAGTTTATTACCCTGACGGGGTGTGAAGCCTCACTCTCCAGTGTACGAAACGCACACTTTACCACTGTACCACAGAGGCTCCATATACATATATATATATATATATATATATATATATATATATATATATCCCATTGGACCCCGGTGTCCGGAATATTGGACAGAACTGAGATTTTTCAAGTCTGTATAAAGTAGGGAACCCCCAGGAAGGGACCTATGTGCTTCGCGACGATGAGCCGATAGGCGGAGGGCGGTACGCTTAGTACCCACCCAGCACCATGCCTCGCCCAGCACCCCTGGGATCCAATGGGTTAATGACTGGCAAACCTATCAGTCTCTTTAACCCCAGCTGCTTTCCCATTTTTCAGCCGATATATATATATATATATATATATATATATATATATATATATATCTATATTTATATATATATATATATATATATATGGGAAAGCAGCTGGGGTTGGTGAGGTGTATGCAGATATGCTTAAGTGTAGTGGAGAGAGTGGAATGAAGTGCTTCTTGGAGATATATAAGAAGGCATGGATGAGTGAAGCTGTGCCTGCAAAGTGGAAAAAAGCTGTGATTGCACCCCTGTACAAAAATAAAGGTGACCGAAGTGAGTGCAAGAAATATCGTGGCATGAGTTTATTGAGTGTGGTAGGGAAGGTATATGGAAGAATTATTATAGAGAAAGTAAGAGAGATATCAGAGTCCTAGTCAGTGATGAACAGGGTGGCTTTAGGAGTGGCAGAGGATGTGTGGATCAAGTATTTGGAGTGAGACAGATAGTAGAGAAGCCTTGTGAGAAGGATCATAAGGTGTTTATGGCATTCATTGATCTGGAAAAACCATACGACAAAGTAGACAGAAAGGGATTGTGGATAGTTTTGCGCATGTATGGTGTAGATGGTAACCTGCTAGGTGCTGTCAAGAGTTTTTATGATGGTAGCGAAGCATGTGTATGGGTTAATGGGCATCTAAGTGAATGGTTCACGATCGGTGTGGGCGTGCGACAAGGTTGTGTGATGTCCCCATGGTTGTTCCATATATATATATATATATATATATGGATGGGGTGATGAGAGAAGTATAAACACGAGTAATGGAAAGAGGGATGGCGTTGGTAATGAATGGTGATAGATGGAATATCTCAAATTTGTTGTATGCTGATGATGCAGTACTGCTTGCAAGTACTGGACAAGAACTTGGTAGGCTGGTGCAGAGTTTTTCTGATGTCAGTGAGCGTCGTGCCTTGAGGGTAAATGTAGAGAAGAGTAAAGTGATGGTTACTGAGAGAGAAGGTGACTCCCAGTGTGATGTCATAGTGATTGGAGACAGACTGGAATTGGTGAGAGAGTTCAAATACCTGGGTACAGTGATAGAAAAGGGAAGAAAATGTGCAAAAGAAGTTGAAAGTAGAGTGACACAAGGAAGAAAGGTAGTTGGTGCAATGAAGGCCTTGATAAGAAACAGAGGCTTGAGTGTTGCAGCTGCACGAGGGTTACATGAAGGAGTGTTAGTGCCAACTTTAACAAATGGGCGTGAGACTATGGTGTGGCATGAAAATGAAAAGTCAAGAGTACGAGCAGTGGAGATGGAACTGTTGAGGAATGTATGTGGAGTACAGAGGGTGGATAGGATACGAAATAATGTGATTCGTGAAAGGTGTGAAGTGAGGGAGTCGGTGGACACCAGAATCGAAGAGAGTGTCCTGAGATGGTATGGTCATGTGGAAAGAATGGATAACAATAGAGTGGTGAAAAACGTATACCTGAGCGAATATGAAGAAGGGAGGAGGCGAGGTAGGCCAAAGAGAAGGTGGAGAGATATGGTGGATGAGTGTTTGAGGAAGAGAGGTTTGGAGGTCGGTGACGCTAGGGAACTGACAAGAGATCGAGCTGTCTGGATGAATGTTGTGAGGAGAAGTGCATGATCAGGGATTTTGGCACCCCATGTAAGCATGGCAGCGTCCGGATTGACTCAGTCGGATACGTTTGTGAAGCTGCAGAATGTGGTGAATGTTTTTGGCGTATCCGGTAGAGCCATGATTCCGGTGGCTTGAATGATGAGTGAATGGAAGCGAGTCCTATTGGATTGGGCAAGTTTGTGCTGTCTGGACATTGCAACTCCTGATCCTGCCCTTGGGTGGGAAAGGAGGTCCGGATGATGATGATGATGATGATATATATATATATATATACAAATAATTTTACTTTAAAAAATCTTCCTGTTAATTTCACTACGGTGTGTATGTAACAAAGTCCTTACAGCTGTCGAAATGTATACCCAGATTCTTGATGGAGTGGTTTGAAATTATGTTGCTGTCCTCAACCTGCTTACAACTGTCACGACCTGCATTATGAGTTGAAAGTACCAAATTTGATAGTGTCATTGCCTTCAGTGAGTGATATGTTTACTGTTAATACAAGACAGCAGCACCAGTTTTATGTCCCAAATATCAGCACATTCAAGTACTTGGGTAGTTTGATGCGTAAGGATGGAAGTTTGGGGGATGAAGTGCTTGAAAGGGAACAGCAAGGAAGGATGGTTGTGGGTTCACTAAAAGCGGTGATGAGGAGTAGGGAGGTGAGTATGGAAGTTAAGAAGTCATTACATGATACTGTTGTGATCCCTACCCTGACATATGGAAGCGAGGCTTGGTCCTTGCTAGAGAGGAAGAAGTCAAGTGTGAGAGCAGTGGAAATGAGTTACCTGAGAGAAGCATGTGGAGGGACATGGAGGGACAGGTTGACGAATGAAGAACTGAAAGAACGTTGTGGGGTGGATGTGGATGTGACTGAGATAATTAGGAGAAATACACTTAGGTGGTTTGGACATGTGGAGAGAATGGAGAATGAAAGGCTAACTAAGAGGGCGTATGTAGGTGAAGTGGAGGGAGGGAGAGGGAGGGGGAGAGCGAGGACGAGGTGGAGGGATGGAGTTGAGAGGTATATGAGGGAGGGGGGAGTGAGTTGAGGGAGGGTAGTCAAATGGTGGGTGACAGAGCGACTTGGAGGCGTTTTGTCTGCGGCCACCCTTTGCGGAATTAGGGCGTCGGGCTATAGATAAATAGATAGATAGATGAGAACAAGGTCTGTACTAGAGGCTTGATCTAAATATTGGAACAGCGTTTCGTCATGTAAATATTCATAATAGGAAAAGACCTGTGTTAGGTGTGGAGGAAGGGAGCATTTCACATTGGGGACTCTAAATAACACTTCTGTAAAGGGTGGAAGCAAAAACGTTCTGCTCCATGAACCTCCCTTCTCTCAATGTTTCATTTCAGTCTCCCCGCTTCCCCAGTGTTACGAATATCACTCTGCCGTCGGTGCTACACTTCCTTGTTTCCCTTTCTTGGAAATGCTTTTATCGTCAGCTTCTATCAATATATAATGAAAAGCTGGAATCGATATCCGGCAAACGACACTTGGTCAAATGGACCGAACGATAAAACTAATGATTTCAAAAGAAGTTATACAGAAAAATTCGCCAAGGCTAGACGATATTTGTGAAAGATTTTGGAGACGGCCATGACAAAAATCTATCAGACATCTCTGACATTACTTAATAATTCCCTAAACTTGGGAATAGTTGCACAGCGTTGGAAGACAACGGACTGCTGTACTACGCATGCTTAAGAAGGTTGCTGATATATCTACTGAATCGAAACATCACACGATAAGCTTAATATCAACCGCACGGAAAATAGTGCCATACAGTAAATCATAAAAAAAAAAAAAAAAAAAAAAGTACAGAACACCACGACAGATTTTGCCCCTTCACTGTGGGCCTCATCTTTGAATATACTGTATACATCTGCATGGCTGGCGGTCACGTCCCTGCACAGGATTGTGGATGGGTCTACATCAAAATGGGAACATCACCCATGCAACTTAACTCTATCACTTTAGGGATCTGTTTGGCCTTTAACCTGAGGAACCTGACATTTTGGGGAGAAACGAAAGCTATAGAAACTAATTCAATTTTCATGATGATTAAGGTGAGAGTGCCCAGTAAAAATTTAATCTCATCCATTACAAGAGGATATCCATTAAACTTATCAATAACGACGGACTGTAGCATGAATATCAAAAGAAATGGGTCATTTTTGTTGGAGAGGTTAGTAAAGACCTTTTAATCATAGCGGTCTCTGCCAAGTAGAGTACAACTTTGGAGGAAGTGTGAATTTAACAAGAGGTGCGTAATCGTTCTGAGAACTTAACTTACCGGCACTGAAGCAGGTGGCGTATCCTGCTAAAATATTCTTACTACCTTCAGCTACCCAGTCAGATTGGGCCGTGGAATCTCCAAATGATTTTATTTTGGGGTAATCTTAACCCCCCAATTGAAATATTCTCTTAAGTTGTATAAAATCATTTGGAGGGAGCAAATGTTAAATAAAGAATAAGTCACAGTAGTGATTAAGTAACATCAAAGAATGGCTTGCGAAGTTATGATGTGAGTAGGAAAAACGAGAGTAAGAGAACTTGTTCAGGCGTGGGTGTAAATCTCCTGGGAAGAGCAACAGAGTGACCACCAATACAGCTGATGAGAGCGTGGGCTCGGCCTAAGGATGAGAGAGAGAGAGAGAGAGAGAGAGAGAGAGAGAGAGAGAGAGAGATTTGAAAGTGCTTGGACTGGTCACCCTCTCCTTTGTTGCTACACTGCCCTTAAGTCCGCAGCCCCTGGACCATTTTCGCACCTCACTTCTTAAACACCGGGCTTTCCCCATGACTTGGTCCTCAGGGAGTGGACTATCCTGTTAATGCAGTCTTCAGTGACAGGACTAACATCTCACCTCATTTCTGAAGCACAGAGCCATTGTAAACACCGCAAAATGTCTTGTAACAGTCATCCTTCTGAGGTAGGGCCAAAATTTTTAATGACTGGCTACATTTTTCTACCTCTGAAATTCACCAGTTCGTGTCTTAATGTACTTGGTTACTTTCCTAGAGTCACTGCCACACTCTGCCTGCCACAACCTTCAGTGCTCATGAAGCGCCCTGCAAAGAAGAGTGCAGTGTACATTGCATCCAACCCCGTCCACCTTTTTTATTTTAAGCTCGCGCGCGCGTGCGTGCGTGTGTGTGTGTGTGTGTGTGTGTGTGTGTGTGTGTGTGTGTGTGCGCGTGAACGCTATTAGTTTTCACAGTCTCCTTGCTCAAGATGGTTTGGGAAGAACATATCACATGAGGAAAACGTCAGAATCCTCAATTTACTAGAAGATCCGGTCTCTGGTAAAGAAGCTGTTAAACTGTAGATGCAACACTTTGACTAAAGGCTGTATATCATGGCCTGCCAGCTGCTGAACTCCTGTTAATGAAACCATGCCCTGATCGATTAGATAAGACTTATAAGGTCACAGACACTTCTAAGGCGAGAAGTACTCAAATCCCCTGGCATAACATCAGCATTGTTACAAATAAGCAATTCTGATATCATAAGAACTGTATCACACCACACCATTCAACATCTCTGAATTATTTTACTATCATGTTGTTATGAAACCCCTCCTCAGAAAAAATGCGCATGGCTTATTTTGAATTTGCCCACAAATATTGACACTGAACACAAGAGCAGAAGGCAAACGTCATGTGGAGTGATAAGAGCTCATTCCAGTGTGTTAAACTGATTAGTGCTAGGATAAGTCGTCCACGTACAGTCAGCAGGAACGACCATCAGTACATCAGGAAAACCATATGAGACCTGAACTCTGCTCTGATCTGGGGCTGTTGTAGTGGTGCTTAGGTATGAGGTACGTACTTTGTATTTCTTCCCAGTTTATATTACACAGAATGATGACCGGTACTTGCAGGATCTAAAACAGCATTAACATACTGGTCAT
The DNA here is from genome assembly GCF_032717465.1 of Coenobita brevimanus. Taxonomy (NCBI): domain Eukaryota; kingdom Metazoa; phylum Arthropoda; class Malacostraca; order Decapoda; family Coenobitidae; genus Coenobita; species Coenobita brevimanus. The sequence goes on from NC_137014.1 coordinate 10,830,857, forward strand.
GTCATTCACATTTGTGACATCTTTATACAGAATGGTGCATCATGTCACTGGCCCAGAAGAGAAGTCAAGTGGTTAAATGACTAAAATATCAAGGATCTATAATGACAATGAACAGTTCAGATCTGAATCCATTTTGAAAATGAATGGTTGTACGTGGAAAAAGGACCTTAATTATTAGGACACCTCATCTGAGCTGAACCTGATCAAGGCCATTAAGAAAATGTGGATACCGAAATTAAGTGAGGAATTCATTCTGAATCTGTCTGTTTCCATGCCAAAACGTCTGTAAATGTACATTGACAATAAAAGGATCACAAGGTACTAACTGGGTTTTTGGCAGTACCCTATATTTTTCTTTTCTTCACCATAAAATAATTGTCGCAAAAGGTGGGGAGCACTGCAAAAATTTTTTCCACTAAGTTTATATTTTACACCCCAGTAATTATATTTTGTAACTCAGTGATTACACCTATCCCTTTGATTTTCCTTTCGTAACTACCAATTATCTACATTCATTAATCCATTTACACTCATTAGCTCTACCAGGTTCGTGTGACTCGAGCTGAGCTAAATAAAACTTTCTGGCGTTTGTTGTCCTGACCTTAAGAGGGTAAATGGTGACATTATTAACATTATCATGCTTCTGTTTTCGTTGTCAGGTGAAGAAAATCACATGGCACTGTCTGTAAAAGAATGTTACAATTGCACCCACCATCAGAGGGGGCCGGCTTGGAAGAGCCAAGGTCATCGAGCTACCTACTGAAGGACTGATTTTAAATTGGCTCTATGCACCCAACTAAGGGACTCGGGCAGTTGCTTGTACCTTCTGAGGATCCTCTAGGTGATCCCCAGTGTTTTTCACTTTTATGCTTCCTTTGGGCATCTTTTAAAGTTTTGTTATAGTCGTTCTTTTTAACCATACGCCAGCTAGCCTGGTGCCTATCAAAGAGGCTGACCCACTTGCACTACCTTTGCAGTCAATACTAAAGACCAAGGTTTCTCAACCTTTTTCCCATCATATTCTCCCTGAGTTAGACCATCGACCCCTACCTGTAGTTAATGTGAAACTAAATATAGAATGGTAATATGTTAATACTGATTCAATATATAATGGAATTACAGTGGCTATTATTAGCAGGCTAAAACTGTAATGATGTCATTTAGCAGTTACTCTCTTTTATTCTGATGTATCGTACAAACATCAAGAATCAGTGTACAGTTTACTACACAGGAATGAAACAGTAGTTACTTTATGAAGAAAATAAACATTAGCACTAATTCAGTGTAGAGTATTATAGTGGTTATTGGAAGACCAGCGAAATTATAATGATTTCATTTGGCAAGTAACTATTATCACCATGTTTTAAATATGACAACCAGTATTAAACTTCATTGTAAAGACTGTGCCTGGCTTGTGCAAACAAGTTTCTCAACTGGGAGAGCAGTATGAAACAGACTTACTTGAAGGTCATGCTGTACATTAAGCTGTGCTCAGTGTTTGGTTTTCATGTTCAACAACAGCGAAAATCCTTGCTCACATAGGTATATACTAAGGAACATCAGCAAAAAACTCACATCAGCTAAAGCAAGATAAAGCTCACTAATTTTAGGCAGGAATTTTGTCAGAGGAAGTCTTTCAAATGCATCTTCTGTATCTTTTGCAACAAAGTCGTTCCTCAACTGTAGGAATTCTTGCATGTTACCTGGGACAAGGTGAACATTAACAATGAATGAGCTTCTAATCAACTTTTATTCCAACTTGCTTAGTTCGGGGAAATAAGACTGCAGTTCCATCCCCAGGGAAGAAAGATATATTTGCACATGATGCACCAATTCTAATTTTCCAGTCCCTTTGCTTTCATCAGGTACCTCAGGAAAGTGTTCAAATATGCTAAGATTTTCATCTCTGACCATCCCTTCCCACAGCTCCAGCTTCAAGGTGAATGATCTTAGTTTGTCAATGATATCAACTACGCTGGTAAAATGGCCTTGGAGGAATAAGTTTAACGAGTTTAGACATAAGAATTATGTCCTTCGAGTAGACCAGCTTCTGGGGGCACTGGATGTCTGGCAGTTTCTTGGTGAACTCAAACGACTTTTTCTTGTTGCCACAGTTGAAGAATTCGGATAGTTCCTCCTTCAGTGACTACTCTTGATGCCACATTTCTCCATGACATCCAGCATACCTCGGTGTGAAAGAGTAACACTCCTTCATCTGCTCAAACTCTTGGCACAGTAGGTGGGAGGGTCGCATACAGCGTACATAACATCATCAAGTTCTGTACTAATCTTAACTCTGGTGGGATAGTTTTAGATGTCAGAGCATATCTGTGACAGCGTTCAGTGAAAATGCCTTGTTTCAGGCTTACCCTCATTCACTCTTTGTTGAAACCTTGTTTGACGGCCAAGGACGCTTTGTGCTCTATAAGTTGCGCATGCACATACATTATTCCAAGACAGTCCTTCGGCCTCTACGAAATATGAGACTTCAGGGAAAATGACTTCACCTTCTGTAGTCAATTCCAATGCATGACAGAAAAAGAATTAACCTTCCTTGAAATCTGCATCACAGATGTATTGTATAAACACCAGGAGTTGGGTGCAGGCAGTCACGCCAATCGACTCACCAAGGTGGACTGAAAATTTGCCTATAGACTTTTTATATATTTCTTCAGTCACTTGTTTTCTTATATCTTCAGACATATGAAATGTTCGCTGGCGAACAGTATAATTCGAGAGGCGTGCTGCTGTGACCAGCTCAGCATCACATCCAATAACACAGCAAATTATATCTTCACAGCAAGGGACGATTAACTTCTCTACAATGTTGTGTTATTCTTGTATAATTCTCAGTGATACCAGTTATGATGTTTGTAGCCCTGATTTCTTTTTATGACTGAACTGTCCTGAATGATCAAAGAATTCTAGCTTTAGTCCCTCTTCCTTTTGCTTGAGGAAAGCAGCATTCTTACTTTCTGATTCGGCTGACAACTATTCACACGTCACTTGACAAAGCATAGTTTCATGTACTTCAGTGATGAAACTTTGTGACATATAACACACAGTGGAAATTCACACAAATTCTGATGATAGTAATGAATCCATACTGAATGTACCTTTCATCTTACTGATGTTTCTTTGCTGAGGTGACCATAACTGAATCTAGGGGAATTTTAATACAAAAAATATATATGAATAATCAAAGTTATACATAAAGCTCATTTATAACATCATCACCATCATAAGATTACACAATAAACACACCATCAGGCACTCATATTATCATCATTGTCGTGAGATCACACAGCAATAACACCTCCAGGCAGTCATTGTCACGAATCAAATTCGCGACATTTTCCTTTTGTGAGAAACCACAAATTATTAGTGGAAAACTCACTGTGTATCGTTCCGTTAACCGTTTCTCTCTCCATTTCGATGGTGTATTTTTTTCAAAACATTCGTCACTGTTTCAAAAGTGACCGTTGCAACGCACGTCATTAAGTGCTCTACTGAGCGATATTATTGCTTCTATATTGTTCGCTCCTGTTTGCCTCAACCGTTGGCCACGCCTTCTTCCGGCTGGCCTTGGCATCCTACCCCATACATCGTATTTGAATCAGTCTTTTGTCTGTCGTGACGGAGTGTGGTTCTGTGCTCCAGTAATGAGAGAGAGAGGTCTTCTAGCACCCAGACTCCACTAGACTACAGTTCTCCAGGTTTCCACTCTTCCTTGGTGATACGCTACATTGACCAGTATTTTCTTTTCGTTTTCCTAGACTTAAGAGTTTAGTTAAGTGTGCTGTTCCCTCACATGCCGGTCGGCTGCGCTGCATGTTGTTTTCGTAGGCATAAGAATTTAGCTTTTGAGTGATTGAGTGAGTGCGATCTCTTTATTTTGAATTCATTTTGAAATGTAACGTTAAAGTTATTTCTTTGTAATCAATAAATTTAGCAGTTCTTTTTCTCGAGCTTAATGTAATGTAAACTCGTGTTTCATTTCTCCATACTAAGCTTATTTCTCTATTAGCTCCTAGCTTGCATAAACGCTTTGCTATTCATAACTGGTACTTAGGCCAGTCCTGTTGTATTAAGCTTAAAATCCGTTGTGCCTTCTAGGAGTTAACGCATCAGCAAGAACCTGATATTATTAATAGTATTAGTTATTTATTGTCAGGGGTGAAGTAACTCTCTCCAGAGGCTAACAGTACTAATAAACAGCAATTGTGAGTAATTGGTCTCTGCTGTGTACTGTTGAGAAAGTTTATAAATTCTCATTCTGAGAGAATCGGCGAAGCGAGCCGACATAAAGTAATCATTGCTTGATTTAGCAAGACAATTCATTGTCCCTGCTCTTCAATATTATTGAGAATTATCTTTTAATATTGCTTTTATTTTACATTAAAAACCCCGTGACAATTGGCGACCTCATTCCAGGATATTAACTCCTAGCTCTAAAGCTATTCACGAGATAATACTCACTCGTTCATATTAAGGTATTTATTATTAAAGTTATAGGCACAAGCTTACTGGTGTTTACCGTTGGTTTAGCAAGTGAATTTCTGCTTTATTAATCCATAGAGTACTTAACTCTATTTAGTACTTTATTCTTGGTAACGCCAGACGATTTTATTCGCTCCTGGGAAGTCGCCGTACCCATTGCGTTAATTATTGAGTCTTCCCAGTCATTTGCATTTTTGCTTTATTCTTTGCCAGTTAACTAGATAAGACTGGTCACCACTAGCTTGTGTCTGTATTCTTTACTTGTGTTATTAGCATTCGTTTGCGAAGCAGCAGTCAGTACTGAGTCGCTAGTACTTAGATTGAGTTAGCATCATGTCGACCAGCGTCTATGTACAGGAAGCCAAAGATATGGGTCTTACGGACCCAACTGAAATCAAGGAGTTCGTCCTCTCTCGGTTTAATTACGAACAGCAGCGCGAGAGTGATGCTCGTGAAGAGCGTCGAATTCAGCGGGAGGAATGTGAAAAGGAGCGCGAACACGAGCGAAAACAGCGCGAACTCGACTTAGAACACGAGCAAAAACAGCGCAAACTCGACTTAGAACACGAGCAAGAACAGCGTGAGGAACGAGAGAGAGAACATCAATACGAGTTACAACAATGCGAGAGAGAATAAGAACACGAACGTGCCGAGTGAGAGGCACGCGAAAAACATGAATTTGAAGTGCTGAAGCTCAAGTGAGATTCCTTGCCTTCAGACACGTCTGGTGCAGTTGGTCCAAGCTCCATGAGCGTTCTCCCTGCACATGTTATGGCGACCCCACACATCAAGTTTCCCCCATACAAAGATGGCGAGCGAATCGAGCCATACATAGCTCGTTTTGAGGACATGGCAGACATGTATCAACTGGATGAGGCAGCTAAGCGGCTCCAATTTCCTAGTTTATTTGAGGGCCCTGCCCTCGATATTCTCCCCAGAATTCGTGGAGACAATCTCACGTATGAAGTGATGAAAGCTGCACTCATTAAGGCGTATGGTCTCACAGTAGACGACGCCAAAGTTCAGTTCATGCGAGCTCGTCTCCAAGACAAGGAGACAGCTGTTCAGTTCCTCGACCGTCTCACTGCTTACTTAGGTGAGTGGATGGAAAAAGATCAGACCCCTCACACACTAGAGGGGATAATTGACCTCATGCTGCATACACAGCTAGAGAGGTCGTGACCTGCTGAGCTCATAGCACAGCTTAAGATCTGCCAGGTGAAAGATGCCAGCCAAATGGTGGAATAGGCTGATGCATTCTTCACTGCTTATGGGTACCAAACTCGTAAGCAAAACACCTGGAACAGCAGAAAAGATACTGCCGAATCTGGGAAACCGTCTCAGACTGAACCCCAGCAACAAGGCCATTCTCAGAATAATGGCCAAGGTCCAAAACCGCAGTGGAAGGACCAGGGGCAAAACACTCAGAAACCTGAGTGGAAGCGGTACAACAGGCACCCCAACCAGCAGCAGTTCCCCAAGCAGCAGCAGCAATACAAGGACAAGGCACGTAACCCTCAGTCAGGTCAATCACTGTATCAGAGGCAGGAGGCAAACGCAGCCTTCATTCCACGACAAGCACATGGTGGTGCCATCTCTACCAGTACAGGTACTTCCCAACAGTTCACGAGTCCCCCTCCGACCATGAACTCTCCTCCACAGGTGGTCAATGCTCCAGTTCCTCAGATGGTGAGTACAACTCCTCAGACACCTAGTTCTCTGGGCGCCACGTTTACTGCATCGGTTGTTCCGCAATCTCATGAATGACTAGCTGCTACCTCCTCAGACCCTTCCACCAGCAACACTGCCTTTCTTGTTCAGCCAGGGTTTGTGGGAGGTGTTTCTGTAAATGTTCTGAGGGATAATGGTTCCTCAGGTTGCTCTGTTAAGCAGAGTTTAGTTTGGCCTGATGAGTATACAGGTCGACAGATCCAAGTTAGACTTATTGATGGATCAGTGAGATTGTTCCCAGAGGCACGTATCCAGGTGGTGTCTCCATTTTTCACTGGCGTGACAGCTGCAGTTGTCATGCCAGAACCTTTATTTGACCTCATTATAGGCAACATATCTGGCGTCAAAAATAGTTGCACTGTAGATGTTGCTACTCAGACTTCGGCTGCTGCGGTAACACGAGCCATGGCCAAGGCTCCAAATCGCGTCACTCCATTGATCGTCGCAATGCCACAAGATCTGATTCGTGGTCAAGATGTTGTCCAAGAGCAACAGACTGACTCAACACTTGCCTCAGTGCGTAAGAAGCTGGAGGGTAAAGTGATTAAGTATTCACGGGGAGGACAAGCCAGGTTCCTTCGTAAGCGAGGATGGCTGTGCCGTGAGTCACAGACACCCCAGGGTGAGGTTCGACTGCAGTTTGTCGTTCCTGCAAAGTATCGCCGAGCAGTGTTTGAATGGGGTCATTGTTCAGCCTCTGGAGGTCACATGGGCAAAAGGAAGACCCAGGGCCGTATCCGAGCTGACTTTTTCTGGCCAGGGATGGGACGAGACATAGATAGTTTTGTGCGTTCCTGCAATGTGTGTCCCTGTAACACCAATCAGGGACATGTCCTTCTTGTGCCGTTTGTAACCACACCTGTAATCTCTGAGTCAGTTGATAGACAGGGTAGTGGTGAAGTGGGTGCAGACCTGACGTCTCGCCCGTTGGCCCCACAGGACACAGTATGTCCAGGGCCTGTACACACATATGTACTGTAAGTTAAGGGGGAAAGTTCGAGAACCCGCAGAGGCGACCCGAGGCTGTGTCTGCGGACACACGAGCCCGAGTTTGCGTAAGGATTCTCAGCTGCCCTGATAATATACATGTGTACTCTAGGTTAAGGGGGGGGTTGAGGACCTGTGTGCAGTCCGAGGCTGTGTCTGCGGACACACGAGCCCGAGTTTGCACAAGGATTCTCAGCTCCCCGATATTAATATAAGTACTGTAGGTTAAGGGGGAAGTTCGAGAGAGAAACTCGCAAAGGTGACCTGAGGCTGTGTCTGCGGACACACGAGCCTGAGTTTGCGTAAGGATTCTCAGCTCCCCGATATTAATATAGGCACTTGGTTAAGGCAGAGGTTGAGGACCCGTGTGCAGTCCGAGGCTGTGTCTGAGGACACACGAGCCCGAGTTTGCATAAGGATTCTCAACTTGCCGACACTAATCGTAAGTGTAGAGTTAAGTTTAACCAGTAAACTACACAAGTCCTCGAGACCAGCGGCGTCCAGGGACTATGTTTCCTGGTTAATAATGTACCTAATAAATTAATGGCGACCTCTAATGTACGAAGCTTAGGCTGTCACTTGTATTTTTCAGCCAGAGCGTACCTTTCGTAGCATGTACTGATTGCTAGGCAGAGAGAGTAATTGTAATGTAATAAGAATTTTTGTCTCATTGACACTTTTGATGCTCCACCTTAATTGATTTTGCAGGTACAGCGATGGGTGTAGCAGTTTTGCTGTGCGGGCCAGCTGATCGTCTGCCGCATGCTGCCGCCTCTTCTCCTCTGCCTTCATCGTCGCCATATTATTAATATTTACTGTATTATTTTACACGTAGGTACAGTTACACTACAACTGTCACACCTACACCGTGTATCACATACACCACGCTACGCAACACTTAGTTGTCAGTGTAAATGTAGCGAACTTTCGCTCAGTTTGACCTGAGTACAGGATTTTCACCATCGTCACGGAGTTTTTTCCCTCAAGCTTGCCCCTGTTAACTTAAATACGAGGTTTTTACGTTCATTGGCGATAGTGATTTTCTCCTGTAGCAGGATAGCACACACACCACAGTGTGAATCTTGTGTGACTGAGTTAGGATGTGTACATATATATCCACAAATTTTTTCCCATAAGGAAAAAATTTCATTTTGAAGGGGCGTAATGTCACAAATCAAATTTGCGACATTTTCCTTTTGTGAGAAACCACAAACTATTAGTGGAAAACTCACTGTGTATAGTTCAGTTAACCGTTTCTCTCTCTATTTCGATGGTATATTTTTTTTAAAACATTCGTCACTGTTATAAAGGAGCGTTGTGGTGTTGATGTGGATGTGATAGGAAGCGTTATGAGGAACACACTGAGGTGGTTTGGCCATGTGGAGAGGATGGAGGGTGAAAGATTGACGAAGAGAGTGTATGTGAGTGAGGTGGAGGGGGGAAGAGGGAGAGGGAGGCCGAGGATGAGATGGAGGGATGGGGTGGAGAGGTATATGAGAGAGGGGGGTGTGAGTTGGGAGCAGGGCAGTGAAATGGAGAGGTACAGGGTGACTTGGAGGCGATTTGTTTGTAGCCACCCCAAACGGGATTAAGGCGTCTGGCAATAGATAGATAGTCACTGTTTCAAAAGTGACCGTTGTAACGCACGTCATTAAGTGCTCTACTGAGCGATATTATTGCTTCTATATTGTTTGCCCTTGTTTGCCTCAACCGTTGGCCGCGCCTTCTTCCGGCTGGCCTGGGCATCCTACCCCATACACCGTATTTGAATCAGTCTTTTGTCTGTTGTGACGGAGTGTGGTTCTGTGCTCTAGTAGTGAGAGAGAGATGTCTTCTAGCACCCAGACTCCACTAGACTACAGTTCTCCAGGCTCCCACCCTTCCTTGGTGATACGCTACATTGACCAGTATTTTCTTTTCTTTTTCCTAGACTTAAGAGTTTAGTTAAGTGTGCTGTTCCCTCACATGCCAGCCGGCTGCGCCGCATGTTGTTTTCCTAGGCGTAAGAATTTAGCTTTTGAGTGATTGAGTGAGTGTGATCTCTTTATTTTGAATTCATTTTGAAATGTAACGTTAAATTTATTTCATTGTAATCAATAAATTTAACAGTTCTTTTTCTCGAGCTTAATGTAATGTAAACTCGAGTTTCATTTCTCCATACTAAGCTTATTTCTCTATTAGCTCCTAGCTTGCATAAACGCTTTGCTATTCATAACTGGTACTTAGGCCAGTCTTGTTGTATTAAGCTTAAAATCCGTTGTGCCTTCTAGGAGTTAACGCATCAGCAAGAACCTGATATTATTAATACTATTAGTTATTTATTGTCAGGGGTGAAGTAACTTTCTCCAGAGGCTAACAGTACTAATAAACAGCAATTGTGAGTAATTGGTCTCTGCTGTGTACTGCTGAGAAAGTTTATAAATTCTCGTTCTGAGAGAATCGGCGAAGCAAGCCGACATAAAGTAATCATTGCTTGATTTAGCAAGACAATTCATTGTCCCTTCTCTTCAGTATTATTGAGAATTATCCTTTAATATTGTTTTTATTTTAAATTAAAAACCCCATGACAGTCATTATGTCAAAATATCAAACAGTCAAAACACCGTCTGGAAGTCTTATCAACACCATTCCAAGATCACACAGTATAAAATTTTCAGACATTAATCCCACAGTAGAAACAATTCCAGACAGTCATAATAACAAATGATGAAACAATAAAGACACCATCAGGCAGTCTTATTATCACTACCGTCGAATGATCACACATTAAAAACAACTTCAGGTATTCATATTACCACCATTGTCACAAGAACAAACAGTAACTGGAAAGCACACACAGAGAGCATACCTTCGTCAGCACCAATAAAATCTAAGATTTGCTGCAGAGTATTCACACAAACGACCATGTATCGATGAACGTAGCTGAGAGGTTTGATTAAATGGAAAACTATAGATGTATCGTAGATTAATGGATTCCGTTCTATCACCAGTGGAGTGCAACGTGAGCTGCTGCTTAGTAAAATGATGCGTCGTCGAGTAGGATGAATAGGTAAGTCGCTCTCTTTTTCATCTTCCCCCTTTGTGCATCATAAACGAGGTGAGTTACAGATCACTCCTGGGTTATGGAGTTTATTGTACATATAGTTCATTCACACTCAGACATTCATTTGCTAACTCCGATATCTCTAACTCACCTCAGTACAGCCATCTCTTTAAATCAAGACTTATCCACGATCAGTGAATGGGGACAATACAACCTTGTCTCATTTAATGCTAGTAAAACTAAATATATACAATTTACTAATAGGCAGATATTGCCAGAATCGTATGTTACCTTCAATGCTACAAATATTCCCATTTCCAAAAGTATTGAAATTCTCGGCGTCTCGCTTAACAATGCCCTCAGCTGGACCTCTCATGTCAGATCACTTTCTAAAACCGCCTCAAAGAAACTTGGATTATTGTACAGAGTCCGTAACTTCTTCACTGACGAGCAGTTAGTTATCATTTATAAGAGTCATGTGCGCTCTCAGCTTGAATACTGCTCACCCTTGTGAAGCGGATGTGGAGAGGTTGCATTAAAACAAGTAGACAAAATTCAGAACAAGGCTGTTAGAATTATTAATAACCCTGCTATTACAAATAAACTACCTCCCCTACAAGTAAGAAGGAATGTTGCCTCCCTTGCGTTATTTTACGGATATTTCTACAGCAAATGCTCAGTCGAAGTTGAGTCCATGGTGCCACCTCTCCATGCCTTCCCTCGTGCTACACGGGCAGCTGGCAGCACTCATGACTAGAATGTCACTCAGCCATATTGCGGAACTTCCGCCAATCAGAATTCTTTCATTTCCCGAACTGCATCTCTCTGGAACTCGCTTCCCCAGAGTTGTTTCCCTCCAGACTTCAACCTACTGCTGTTCAAGTCTAACTGTTACAGATATTTTATGAACAGCGGACACCAGTAATCTGGTGCATGGATTTGTTTTTTTTTTATTCATTTATTTTTCCTTCCTCTGTTCTGTTATTAAAAAAAAAAATATATATCGAAATGTGATTGACAGTGTAATGTAGCATGACAGCAAACCTCCTAGCTGACTATCTCCTTCCTTCTGCCCTGGATTGTACTCTCGGCTCTCTCTAACCCTTTCTGGCCTGAAGGGAACCTCCCTGACATTATATGCAGCTCGGAGGGGAGGTGTGTGTGTGATGTAGTGTCTGGTATATTTCCATTCACGTGGACTAACCGACTAGAGCTGGTTACCCTATATGTTCGAATGTCACGAAATTCTTGGTCGTCGGGACTTCAAGAGATTGAGATACATTATGTGTTAAGATATTCTTGATGGTCTGGGACAACAATATTTTGGATAAACTGTACATCATGTGGATTGACATTCCTAGTGAGAAGCTGTGTATGTCTCCAGCAGACAGTACATACTACACATTGTGATATATCTATTAGTGCCTATAATGTCTACACACAGTCAAAAACAAAAGTTTCTAAATTGCTATAACATCACTTAGTAATAATACTAATTATTACCACATTCTGAAAAAAAACACCAGTAAATACATCATTGCATTATCAAAAACACCAACACGCACTCAAAACTGTTACGAACATACTTCATTTAGGTAAACAAAATTATCTGGAGACAATGGGACAACAGTACGTGCATCAGTTGTAGTTGGCTGACTCTAATGGAGACAGTATCTTCATCCTCTTTCAGGGCTGCTGTTTGAACGTGCACCAACCTGATGCGCACATTCTCTCTCTCTCTCTCTCTCTCTCTCTCTCTCTCCGTTCGTCAGCCATCTCAGTACTCCCTGGATACCCTTCACTGATATATATACACTGGATGGGGCATGCTGCGTATGACCAGACGCAGGCGGCTGAAGGCTGTGCACGCCAGCAGCGGCCATCTTGGTTGTCCCATCGAGCCCAAGCGCCTGCGTGTACACACAGTAATGCGACCCGAAAAACGGAGAACTTCCATCAGAACTGAGGCACCTATGTTATTAATTTTGGAGTTTCTTATTTACTGCTACAAATAAAGTCACTGGTAATGAAAACCCCACTTACTATACCATTGCCGCCCTTTCCGGTGTCGCAATGTGAATGACGCCATTCTGAGCACTATCGGTGTCTCGTTGGTAAACTCCTGATTAGCTGGAATCATCTACGTCAGCCCTTTTCGTGCTGTCAGGTATTATTTTAGTGTATGGCCTTTTTAATAACTCAAGTTGCACACAAACAATCACAGTTTATTGAAAAGCAGAAGCCAAATACCCGAGGTTATTGCGAGCGAGTAGGTGTAATTGACAAAGTTATATATCGGTGGAGTGGCGAGAGATTGCATATAGCACAATACAATAGTCGTAACATAATCCAACATATATCAATAGCATAAACAATTACTCGTGCCTGAATAGGATTAACTTGAACAGTTGTTTCCTAAGTGATGGTCCATTCAGTTTCTCAGTGAAGCTCTTGGCCAGATAATGCATCCTAATTTTGACACAAAAAGACGCCATCCATTTGATCACCGCAAAGCATACACAATTACTCGTGCCTGAATAGGATCAACTTGGACAGTTGTTTCCTAAGTGATGGTCCATCCAGCTTCTCAGTGAAGCTCTTGGCCAGATAATGCATCCAAATTTTGACATAACAAGAGGCCATACATTTGATCACCGCAAATAAACGATTATGATCCGCTGGACAATCCAGCAAGTGCCCATGCAACTGCACTAACAGTTGTTGCCATCAAGCACAAGAAAGCACTGACGCGATGTGGTGTGACTGTGGCAAGGCACCCTACATGGGTAGAAAGTACCCTCAATTTCCATGAAACCCTCCATGTAATTCAGTGCTTATTGAGCCATCAGGGAGTAATTTGATGGCAATCCCCCATACTGGGCACTTACACCAAAAAATTTAGTCAGTAAATATGTAGTGCACCAAGGATGCTGGTGGCATTTCCAGTTTTAGACTATTTTTCAGCTAAAATATATGTGTAATACTTGAATATTGTCAAATATTGCCTAATCAAACTCTGCCTCTTAAATAATCAAACAACAGAGTTTAAGTGAGAATAAACAAGCAACACAATTGTTTGTAGTGTGCAACAAATTTAATGACAAAATTTTTGGTTTGAGTGCCCACTGATTATCAAAACAGTCAGAGGAGCCATACATTGTTGTTGTTGTTTGCCCTGCTATTAGAAAATGCAACCAACAAATACGCTGACAGAGAGAACAGGGAAGCATCGATAAAGAATCCAGTGCCAGTTATGCCCTATCACAGTATTTTTCTAACATAGTCGAGTATTGTCAGCAAAATTTTGCTCTTTATGAATACATACATAACCTGAAACTGTGGTACGACTCAACTGAACATTGTACTCAGATATCTCATTAATCCAGTTTTTCCAAAACACCTCAGCCAGGACACTGTATGTGTCTCACGCATTCCTTGGTGCCTTAAGATATAAAATAGGGAAGAATACGGTGAGATAGGTAGGTAGTTGATAAAATCAGCTCTAGGCATACTCAACGATGAAACGTCTGTCCACAGTCCTTAAACCACCTGCAGTCGCTGCGCACGATGTCATGGTGTTGAATATTAACTGTATCTGTTGTTTTATCTCCAAATTATCATGCGCATCCTCAGTTTCAAGCAAGAAACACAAAAACAGTACAGTGTTGAAAGCGTAAACACGTGCGTTGACGATCGTCTTGGGACCACCAAGATGAAGGCCGCTGGCCTCAACTCCAGAGGGCGATGGCGGATGCACTGTATAGTATATCGATGACACCCTCCTGCTAACCCCGGGGGTTCGAGAGCCCCAGGTTGAAAACCCCTGCTATAGATGGACTACGTCTCCTGTGAACCTTGTGTTTAGAGCCTTCAGAAATATAGCTTAAAACATACAAGATTTAAATTCTATATGTCTCATAAAAACCGAATAAATGAATAAAAAAATGCTAAATAAACTGTTTAGTGACTTTTAGAAACCTGAGATGCTGCCGCTGCTAGGCTAGGCGTACTCTGCCTGGGACTTGCTCTGTGCGGTGCTGCAGCGCTCTGAGTAATTGGGGGATTATAGCAAATTGCTTTCTCTGTCTGTCTGTCTGTCTCTCTCTCTCTCTCTCTCTCTCTCTCTCTTTCCTGAAGTTATATGTACAGTATATAACAAAGTCCTTTCATGCAATTTGGTCGTACCTTTAGGAGGATCTGGCATATAATACCAAATGCCATTCTGTTTCTCAGTAAACTATATTATTTCACCAAAATTTCTCTCGTCAAGAATGGGTCTGGTTGGCAGAAAGTAAGAGTCTCGCAGTTGAGGACACAGTCGATACTTTCTCAAGGTTTAATCATTACCGAGAATAATACAACCTTCAGTATATAATATCTTTTTCGTTTCTCTTTCTTTCCATAGGAGGAGCAAAATTAGGTTTAGGGCAGACCTCTGGATGTGAAAAGGATAGGTATATACTGTACAATCTCTGTAACCCCCGCAGTACGGCGATGTTCTTTATATTTATATATTTTTTTCCAGCAGGCGATCTTATTCAGTATCAGGAAGTCTGTAGCGTATTGAGAGGGTTAGAGATATAGTGTTGTTACTCATGCCTGTGTGAGATATGAGTACTGTTGTTTCTTTTCAGTACAAGCGCGTTAACTCTCAGTGAGGGGAAAACTATTTCCCTGTTCCCAGCTAATGAAAAACTGTTGTAGTTAGCCGAGAATGTGCCAGAATGGTGGAGATATTAAATGTCATCATTCATTACCCCTCACAGAGTCGGGACAACTATTCATTTATTTATTCTGTGTGTGTGTGTGTGTGTGTGTGTGTGTGTGTGTGTGTGTGTGTGTGTGTGTGTGATCATGTAGGCGCCTGAGAGTGAAGAACCTTACCTACTACTGACAGTATGTTGCCTGCACTTGTTTGGCATGATACAGCACGGTCAGGGAAGAAGGGAGAGCAAGATAAGTGAGAAGGGAGAACCTCAATGGGCTGTAGAGGGTGACTAAGGGAGGGAAGGGCAGTGATGGATGATAAAAATAGATCGATGAAGAGGATGAAAGGGGAGAAACTGTGGAGTCAGGAAGAATGACAGGATACAGTGAAAGGTGAAGAGGGGAAGTATATGTCAAACAGTGACTTGACTTTTAGTGTGGGGAAGCGGAATATGAGATAAGAGCAGCAGGAGGGTTGGGAGTCAAGCCATTATGCTGACTAAAAGCCAGGAAAAGGTGGAGAGAGTGCAGTATACCTAGGGGAGCTAACAGAATATAGGAAATGCAAGCGTGGAGAATATGAAGAGGTCCATGGATAACATCTTAAGTGTGCAGCGGCAAAGGATGGGGAGGTTAGTCGCAGTAATCACCCTGACACCCTACTACAGTTGACTTTTTAAAAACCCCGGACCATGTTTATGTATGGAATTTGTATGTGTTCAAGTAACTAAGTCTAGTGACATCAGTTTAACTAAGTAGAGTATTTATGGCTTGTTTAATGATTTTCACGTTTCAGGGTATAGCAAGACTAATTTTCAGCAAATGCAAACCTTTACCTGGTGATCGATTAACAATAACATATGCTGGACAGCATCATCATTATCGTAATATACTCAAGTAGGTTGGGGTAGTACACGGGGAGGGATAAAGCTGTACACGGGGTTGACTAGGGTGGTCAATAGGGATGACTGGGGCTATATGTGATAAGTATGTGGAAGGGCTGGAACATTAAGATATTTCTGAAATCTCTAATATTGTGAATGAGATCTCAATTACTTTCTACCGAATCTGGCACAAATCTTTAATTTTCTGTTTGATCTTTGACGAATTCTGTCCTTCTAATGTGTCTTCATCTCCAGTTTCCAGAGAATGGTCATTCTGTATATGGTAGTGTAAAGAGTCACTATTCTTCTAAAGATATCGATAGCTGTGACAGTTTTTTTCCTGTTTCCAATTCTGTTCATTAATGCACTACTGAGGTGCACATCTAGCCACTCTAGTCACTCCAACCACTTCTCACAGTGTCCATCACAGCATTCGCTGCAGCAATCAGGGAATGAGGCTGTGCCACTCACGGTTTTTGACATGCATTTCTATCTATCTATCTATCTATTGCCAGACGCCTCAATCCCGTTTGGGGTGGCCACAAACAAATCGCCTCCAAGTCACCCTGTCCCCCGCCATTTCACTGCCCTGCTCCCAACTCACACACCCCTCTCTCATATACCTCTCCACCCCATCCCTCCATCTCATCCTCGGCCTCCCCCTCCCTCTTCCCCCCTCCACCTCACTCACATACACTCTCTTCGTTAGTCTTTCACCCTCCATCCTCTCCACATGGCCAAACCACCTCAGTGTGTTCCTCATAACGCTTCCTATCACATCCACATCCACACCACAACGCTCCTTTACATCCTCATTCGTCAGCCTGTCTCTCCATGTGACTCCACAGGCTCCTCTTAAATAACTCATTTCCAATGCTCTCACTCTTGACTTGTGTCCTTCCAACAATGTCCAAGCTTCACTTCCGTACGTTAGAATTGGTATCACAATACTGTCATGTAGTAACTTTTTCACTTCCATGCTTACTTCCCTGTTTCTTATCATTGCTTTCAAAGAACCAGCAACTTTTCTTCCCTGCTGTACTCTTTCAAGCACTTCACCCTCCAAACCTCCATCCTTACTCATCACACTACCGAAATACTTAAACGTACTCACATTTTCCAATTCCTCACCATCCAACCTCGCTGTACATTCACTAACTTCACCTCTCTCAAAGACCATCACTTTACTCTTCCCTACATTCACCTTTAGGTTCCGTTTCTTACACACTCTCTCAGACTCATCCACCAAGCCTTGCAGCTCCTCTTCGTCTTCACTCAACAACACAGTATCATCTGCAAACAACAGTACAGGGAGTTTCCAAACACTATCCTCTCTCACCAGGGCCACTCCAACATCCACTACCCTACCTTGTACCTCTTTTATTACCCCATTCATGTACAGATTGAACAACCATGGAGACATGACACATCCCTATTTCAAACCAACTTTCAAAGAGAAAAATTCACTTAGTTCACCATCCACACGCACTGCAGCCTTCGCACCATTGTACATACTCTTCACAGCATTCAACAACTTCCCATCTATTCCATATATTCTTAACACTTTCCACAATCCTTGTCTATCCACCCTGTCATATGCTTTCTCCAAATCCATGAAAGCCGCATGCAACTTCTTTCCCTTCTCTAGAAACTTTTCCACTAAAGATCTAAGAATGAATATCTGATCTACACAACCTCTTCCCTTCCTAAAGCCTCCCTGTTCTTCTCCATCTAATTTCTCTGTTCTTTCTCTAACTCTGTCTATAAGTATCCTACCATACACTTTTCCTATTATACTAAGAAGACAAATGCCCCTATGATTACCACACACTTCTTTTTCCCCTTTTCCTTTGTACAAGGAAATAATTATACCTGACTTCCAATCCTCCGGGACTCTACCTTCCTCCCAGGCCAATCTGCACATCTTCCACATCCATTCTACTACTATCTCTCCCCCATGCTTCAGCATTTCACCACACACTCCATCAATTCCTGGGGCTTTCCCCGATTTAACTTTCTTCATTGCTTCCACAACTTCTATCCTACTGATTTCTTCCTGTCTTCTCACCTCCCTCCTTCTCGAAGCCATTCCCCAGCCACTTATACTCGCATTACTTCCATCCTCTACGTTCAACAATTCCTTAAAGTGTTCTCTCCATCTGCTCACTTTTTCTCCCTTCTCCACTAGTAACCTACCATTTTTATCTTTCACTCCCCTGCTAACTTCACTTCCACCCTGTCTTACTCTTTTCACTTCTCTCCAGAACATTTTCTTACAGTCCCTCCACTTTACACTCAAATTCCTTCCAAATTCCTCATCCACTCTCTTCTTACTCTCTCTTACTAATCTTTTCACCTCTCTCTTTCTTTCCACATATAACTCTCTCTTCCGCCTCTCAACTTCTTCCACGCCCCTATTTCTCATCCATTCATTGTATGCTTTCTTCTTTTGTGCCACAGCCTGTTTCACCTCTTCAGTCCACCATGCTGTTCCTTGCACCCCCCTCCGTCTTCTCTTCCTTCCACACACCACATCACATGCTGCACATATTTCTTCTGTAAATATCTTACACACACCTTCCACGTCTCCCATCTCCTCCAATTCATATTTGCCCAATCGTTCCTCCACTTCTCTCTTATACTCTGCCTTTTTCTCATCCTCTTGTAACCTTTCCACTCTCCTTGCAACTACACCTTCCTCTCGTCTTTCCCTTCTTCTATTCCTCCATCTTACTTGCATTCTAATTCTGGGCACCACCAAGTAGTGGTCAGAAAGTCCACTCCCCCAACCTCTATACACTCTTGCATCCTTTACACATCTTCGCATCCTTTCATCCACACAGACATAATCAATCATTGCCTTCCTTTCATTCAGTTCACCACCCACCCTTTTCATCACTTGCCATGTATTCCTGTGGATCATTTTTTGCCTGAAGAGGGTATTGGCTATCATCAACCCCCTCCCAGCACAAATGTCCACTAACGCACTCCCATTCTCATCTATCTCAGCAGGCACACCCCACTCACCAACTATTCCATCCACCTTCACATTCCCAACTTTACCATTCATATCACCAATCAGAAACACTCTCTCATTCCTTCCAAACTTTTCCATGCACACTTCCACATTTGTCCAGAACTCTTCTCTCACTCTTCTAGCACGATCTTGTGTTGGCGCATACACATACACAATCACCCACATTTGTATTCCAACTTTCAACTTTACCCACACAATCCTTGACCCAACTGATCCATACTGTCTTATGCTCTTCTTCCATCTTTTACTCACAACTATACATACTCCTTCCTTTGCCCTCTCATTCTCACCTACTCCTGCACATATACCCCATCCATACTCCCATTCTCTCACACTTTCTCCTCTCCATTTTGTTTCAGTTATTCCACATACATCCACTTTCGCACCCTCAAGCACCTGGACAATCTCTCTCTCTTTCACCTCATCATTCGCTCCTCTTACATTCCATGTACTCATTACCAAGTCCTTTGTCCGGTCCTGGGTCGTCAACGTTTGGTCAGTCCTTGTCCGAGGCTTCTTGTTTGTTTTTTTAGTTAGTTGTTTTCCGGGGAGGGGCACTAACCCTCCGCCAACCCTTTTAGTCGCCTTTTACGACAAGCAGGGATACTGCATTTATTACTGATTATTACTCTTTTGCTCGTTTCGTGCCTTTCCGTTTTTCTTGTTTATGTGAAAAAGTAGATGGGACAGGGTGGGTTAGTAAGTGTGGTAGACTGGGCCAGTGCATGTTGCAGTACATGTGGCAATATATTGGACGGCCTGCAATAGTATAAGTTTTATGGTGGATCAGTACATGCGGCAGACTGGAGCTGAACGTGTGACAATACTTGTGGAAGTCCATGTTTCAGGTTAAGGCACTACATGCACCAGTACATCTGACACTACATAGGGCAGTACGTGTAGCAGGCTGGGGTAGTACTTGTAGAAGTACATGTGGAATCGAACGATTGGTATTAACCTGGTGCTTGAAGTATCAAAAGCATGCTGTAATTATTAATGCACAATACGGTTGTGGTTCCTGATTTCAAAAATGGTTTTCTTGCCCTAATAATCTTTTGACTTTAGACTCTGAATAAAACATCTGAAATCCCGATAATATGTGATCTCGATCGAGGACGGCCTTCTCTTCCATGGAACACTTCCATTACAAGAGAAGACTGGGGATTATTCTAGTATATTAAGTTGCTTCCATAAGTGTAAGTCCGGTCTCCTATGACCCAGTTGTTCTGTTCTTGAGTAGCCTAACCATCGATGAAAGTACTATGGTTCTGGCTGCTCGCCAGTTATATTAACACTACTAACATCAAAATTTTACTAAAGTAAACTTACTCTAATGCTTCGCTTTGTGCTACTCCAAAATGTCTTTCCGTTAACCTACGACGGTAGTACTTATCAGTATCCTCAGAAAGAGGCATTATGAACTCTCCCCCCCCCCCTCTCTCTCTCTCTCGAGTCCTCATCCAAAATTCTGTGCCCCTATATACGTAGCGATATCCGGCAAACGAAATACTTGTACAACATTTATTTGCATATATCAATCTTTTTTTTTTCTCTCTCTCTCTCGAACTCTTCTTCATGGTTCGCTATCAGAACATCTTCATTTTCTCCACTTCCTCCTTTTCATTCATCTTTGACCATCGGCACATCCTTTTGCTGCTCTCCACTTCCCCTCCCTTATCCCAGACCACAGTAGAAAAGGGGTTAGCTGGAGGTAACATCAACATCCTTCACATTCATATAGGGATAAGGCGAAAGGGAGAGGTCACAGGAAAGAGACGGGAGGGTGACAGGTCGTGGCATCGTGGGAGAGAAAGGACTGTGCTTGGGAAGAAGGTGGGGACATAAGAAGGGAGGCGGGGAAGAAGAAAGGTAGGCGAGAAGTGATTTCTGTGCATAAATTTGGAGAGAGAGAGAGAGAGAGAGAGAGAGAGAGAGAATGGGGGTGACGATGTGTTGTTGAAGAGTCAGGGAACATTGGAGGTGGGGGAAAAAAAGGTTGTAAAGAAAGGGTTAAGGGAAGGGTGTTGGGGGAGGAGTGTTGGATGCGAAAGAGTGGAATGCAACGGTGGGCAGAAAAATGCAGAGGGGCTGCGTTGTTTAAAAGGAAGAAGGTAAGGGAGAGAGGATCATGATGGAGAGAAGGGTTGGTAGGGGAAGTAAAGAATCTGGTAATGAAAGGTAAAAATCAGAGAATGAGAGTGACAGGAATAGGAGGATTAACAAAGTGGAGAGAGAGAGAGAGAGAGAGATGTGGGAGAAATGGCGAGGAGAGGGAAAAACGACACAGAGGAGAAGTGGATTCGAGAGTAGAAAGAAGAGAAGACATGAAGGGTGAGGCTGTGAGAGAGGCTGGGACGGGCGAGGTAAAGGGAGCGGGACAATGAGGGAGGGTGTGAGGGGAGAGCAGAAAATGGAAGTAATTAGGTGGTGAATCGATTGAGAGAGGACATCAGGGGGAGAGGGAGGGAGAGAGAGAGAGAGAGAGAGAGAGAGAGAGAGAGAGAGAGTTTTGTGAATAAATGAGACAATCCATTAGGAGTGAGGAAAGCAAGAGGGAGTCAGGCTGATGGGATCACCATTTTTATTTTAGCAGTGTAATGGAGTGAGACAAGCGAGAGAGGCAGAAATCTAGTTTGGATAAGTTTTCCGGAGTGGAATGGCTTGGACTAAGATTCAAGCCAGTTAGACACTTTGAAGAGCCGTTTGTTAAGACTGGTGATCGTGTGTGTGCTGTTGTAAACTGTGGCGGTGACTGTGAAGGTCAGAAGCCACGTTTGTTGCGGTTCGCCCGGCAGTTTGTGTATCTGAACGTAATGGTACGGCCACACTTGCTCCAAACATGTAATTAATAGGATGAAACGAAGCACCAGGTTAGACTCACTATAGTATTCGAATCCGAACGTTGGACAGATAACTGTGCCTCGATTCCTCTTGTTAGTTACATGTTTTGGGCTAGTGCGACCGCAACAATAGATTCAAAACCCAAGCCATGACGAGCCTTAAAAGTGGACGTTGATAGTATGTCCTTCCATATGCTTGCAACTGTTCACTCAGTCGTAAAACAAGGCTGAAAATAACGAAATGACTGAGTTGGTGGTGATGATGACAACGGCTATGAATCGGGAATAAAGCTTACTCTGAATAAAGACAAAGGACACCTCTAAAATGTGCACCCAACCCTACAATATTATAAGGAAAAAAAAAAAGAGGAGGTTGGGAGAATCTCAGAGGTTCCATCCTGTTATAAACTCTGATCTGGATGATGGTCTACTACTGTGCAAAATTTTGCATGTCATCATAAAGATTATGACGTTGTTCATCAGGGGAAATGTTCCTCCTATGGAGCGTGGCCATAGTGGGTCCTACCTTACTCAAAATGCAGCCTGGCTGAGCATCTTCTAGTGTGCAAAATTTTGTGTTCTTAGATTAAAAAGCATGGCCTTCCATGATGACTATGTCTAAGACCCGTGGCGGATTATCCAGCCTAATACCATGTGCCTTCCTTAAAGTTTTACCACTTTGCCAAATTTCATGTTGTCAGTAAATAGCTTATGACACTGTCCTCCACTGGAGACCCCCCTCCCTCTTCAACCCACGGAGGGTGATTATCGAGGGTCCCATCCTGCCTAAGACGTGGCTTGAGTAATCGCCTACCAGTATGGAAAATGTTCCTCGGGTAAAAAATGTGGCCGTGCATAATGGATTTGCCGGGATACCCGAGGGCCACCCCTACCCCCGTGAGGGCAACCCTGGGTGATTCTACCATTCCCAATATGTGGTCAGGGTGTACATCCATTAATCTGCAAAACTTCATGATCTTTGCTAAAAAATTTTTTGCCGCATAACATCATTGGCTGAGACCACCTGGGGCCGTGGCCCTCAGAAGTCCTACAATGCTTATAACCTGATTATTGTGGTAAATGTTGTGTTCCTGTGTAAAAGAAAAAAAAATGGTCGTGCCTAACGGATTTACGTGGGACACTCGGGAGTTGGGGACGGACCTTGGGGTAGTACCCGCCCTGAAATCTGTCCCGGAATGAGGTCTAGCATTATGCAAATTTAGATTTTCCTTACACTGACCACTTAAGGACTGGATCTATTCTTCAAGAAAGCACAACGATAAGTAACTGATACACTGTGTACCATGATTAATCCTGGTGTTATGGGATCGGTGACTGAGGGAAGGAGGGAGTGAGAGAGTTAAGGACAGGCCCAATGTTTGGAGGGTAATGGTGTGCGGCAAAAGCGTTGGAGATGAAGATGACGACTATGTTCATAATGATGAAAGTGGATAAAAACACCTAATCACCAAACCTCTGAAAATAATTATCTCCATCTGATAGTAAATATTTTAACAACGAGCCCAAATCTAGGCTTGAACGTAAATTTTTCTGCCGCCTCATGGCAATTCAAAATTTTGGGCGGAAGGCACATAACAGTTATTCCAGATGGTAACAAAACAGTAACGAAACTAGAGTTGATATTACAGATCATAGCGGCCTTTAATGACGTTGATGAGTAATCTTACCAACGCAGTTATTGGAGATCGTTTCAGACCTCTGAAACAGGTTTCCCCTACCCTGAATAGCAGAGATAAAAATAAAGATTTCGTCTTCGTGCTGAAAGGATCAAGTAGTAAAAGCTACGAAAATAATATATACGTCATGGTATGGTAGTTATGTCTAAGTCACTGTGATAGCGGTTATACGGTCCAACTCCACATCCTTACACCTCCTTACTTTTAACTTACATTTAACTCTTTCATGTACATTCCTTTTGACTCCATACCTTGCTGTTTTTCATCTTCCTTTTATTTTTTTTCTGTACAGCAGCCCCCCCCCCTCTCTCTCTAATGCACAACAGAAAAAAATAAGCATGGAAAAACAGCGTTTTCTGCAGCAAAACGTAAAGAAAAGTGGTAACGATCATATTCTGTGTGTTGATTCACTGGAATAAGTCTTATGCCTGACTATTTCCAGTCATATATCAGTCTAGCCTATTCAAGAAGCTCTTAGTTGAGACAGTCTCACAATGAACGCAGAGAAATATATTTCGCTCATCCAACACTCTCTTCCCTAACCTGTCCCTGTCTGTTTCTTACCAAAAAGTTCCCTTTCTTGTCTGAAGCCATTTGTGCGTGTTTTGTCCATTTACCTCAATCTTAAGACCTTATAAATATCTGTATTTATTCCTTACTTCCAACACTCGTTTGCACTGATGTACAGACGTCGGAATAAGTTCGTTTCCTTTTCTGTGGAGTAAGGCGTTTGTAATACTGCTCAATGGAGAGCTACCCCCTCCTCCTACCTTCCTCATAGTCCCACACTCCCACCCAACCCCCCCACTTTTCTCTCCGACCCCATAACCTCACCCGGTACCTTCCATGCTCTCGCTTACAGCCAGCTTGGGGTTTCTGTTCTTCAAGCACCTCTCAAATTACGTGTAGTCCGAACAACTAATAAAGAAATAGCACAGTATATACATAAACCAAGTCAGGAAAAATTTACTGCACTTAGAGAGAGAGAGAGAGAGAGAGAGAGAGAGAGAGAGAGAGAGAGTTAAAAGACAGGGGGCGACAGGCGGAGAGGGAGAGGGAGTGGAATAATGAGAAATGAGAGTGCAGTTACGGAGCAAGTAAGAAGAGGAGAGGCAAGGAGAGAACAACGAGAGTTAAGAAACAGAGAGTGAGAAGAAGAGACAGTGAGAGGTGAAATGAGATACAAGCAGTGTGAAAGGGAAAGAGAAAAGGGTGATGTGAATCGGAAGGCTGGGAGACAGGAAGGAGAGACAAAAGGGGAGACAGCTGAGAGAAAATTGGAATGGAGCTAACACAGAAATAGGGATAACAAAAGGAGAAAGTGGGAAAGCGAGCTATGAAACGAAACACTGAGAACGATATGAGAGAAATTAGAAAAGGAGACAAGGTAAGGGGGAGGAGGAAGAAAATGTGTTATTATGGCAAGGACGCAGGGAAAGAACTAAGCACGATAAGACGAAAACATTGAGGCTGAGTAGAACGAATGACATTCAAGTGAAAAGGGAGGGAGAGAAATAGAGAAATTAGCGCAATCTGCAGAGAGAAAGTACAGATTACTGGTGGGAAGAAAAAGGTTAATTATTAGGGCAAGAAAGGGGAGGGAGATGTTAAGAAGGGAAGACAAGGGGAGGGAGAGGGAGGGAGGAAGTGAGGGAAAGACAATGGGAAGAGCGGAATGAAAGAAGAGATTTCGGGTGACAGGGAGAGACGGAGAGAGGAGAGAGAAAAAAGAGCATGCACTTATTAATGGGGAAACAAAGCAGTGAAGGAAATGGATTTAGTACAAGTAAAGAAATACGGAGAAAGTAATGGGGAAAAAAGGTAACACATGTGACATGAAAAAAGGTTAGACAAAGTTGTGATACAGGGAGGAAGAAGAGTGAGGTAAGGAGGGAGTGACAAAGGAGGAGACAGACGAAGGAAAGGCGAGAGGGAGGAAGGTAGGGACTGAGCAGAGAGCTATAAAGAAAGAGGAAGGAGGGAAAAGGAAACTGGGGGTGAGACAGAGGATCCAGAGAGAAAGATGAGGCGGGGAGGGGGAGGGGCAGTACACAGCCAGGCACAGACAGATAGGTCGACAAATATTCAGAAGGTGTGTGTGTGTGTGTGTGTGTGTGTGTGTGTGTGTGTGTGTGTGTGTGTGTGTGTGTGTGTGTGTGTGTGCTTCCGTCCCTGTGTCACTTCTATAACATTGTTCAATTTTTTAACCTGCGTGTTTTCCTCTTCTCTGCTTCAGTTTCTCTTCTCACTTTTCTTATCAGTATTTCTCCTGATTGTTCTTACCATTCCAAGTCTGTCTGTCTGTCTGTCTGTCTGTCTGTCTCTGTCTCTCTCTTTCTCTGGGAACAAAGAGATTGTTCTCACAGTCTATATCTCCTTAATACGGCCACTTCCTGAGTTGCTGTGGAATTTTGGTCGCTTGAAAAAGACATACGTCGATTTAAAAAGGGTTCAGGAGCCTAAGGTATCAGGTTCGCCTGAGGGTTGTGGAACTTTTTTAGTACAAACTCGTAGACTACGAGGTCAGCTCATTGAAGTGTTTAAAATCTGAATGGGTTTCACGATCATTACATACAAAGTTGCTTACTCTTAACACGGACTCGGCACACAACCATGGTTGGAAACCGTAAATGAGAAAATTTACCAGCAGAATTACGTGAAAATTTTTTCACGGGCAAGATCTGCTCCAAATGGAACTGACTCAACATGGACGTTGTATACAATAGAGAAGTTTAAGGCACACTAGAATAAATGTGAACTGGATATGCATTCCCAGGCAAACAAGAAGTATCTCCACGGTATTGGCTGCATAGTCATTAAGATCCTAACTTTTCCTTGCAACTCCTCTCTCTCACTCTGTGTGTGTGTGTGTGTGTGTGTGTGTGTGTGTGTGTGTGTGTGTGTGTGTGTGTGTGTGTGAAAGAGGTGTCTACTACCGCAACATTTAATCACAACAGATTTATTCTGTGTGTGTGCGTGTGTGTGTGTGTGTGTGTGTGTGTGTGTGTGTGTGTATAAAAGAGGTGTCTACTACTGCAACATTTATTAACAGTAGATTTATTCTCTCTCTCTCTCTCTCTCTCTCTCTCTCTCTCTCTCTCTCTCTCTCTCTCTCTCTCTCTCTCTCTCTCTCTCTCTCTCTCTCTCTCTCTCACACACACACACACACACACACACACACACACACACAGTGTGGTAAACCTTTTCCTAACTTGGTTTATGATATATACTGTATTATTTCTTTATTAGTTGTTTGGACTAGACGTAATGGGGTGCTTCTGAAAAGCCTAGTATTCCGGTAGATGTCACTACCATTGGGACAAACACATTCCCCGTGTTGTTTAAAAAGCGTATATTTCTTTGTTAAATATCTACACTTGTGTGAAACCGTGAATCATAGTAATGTCATATACTGTAATATAAATAATACAAATAGAACACGTATATATAACGTAGCGTGAATTGTTTATATTTGTCATAAACGGAAATTAAAATAATATTGATGGAATGTGATGGTCCTACATTATTTAATGTCTGCTACATTTAGTGCAAGTTAGGTTCTTAATACATAGTTTGTTCAGCTTGTAAATTATTCCTAGTAGGTATATTGACTCATTCAGTCTATATGTGGGCAGAAATTTAATGCTGAGTAAATACTGGGACACAACATTTTGCTCACTCTCTTCACGCATGCGCACAAGACAGTCCAGTGTTAAATTTCTTCACGAGAGATTTGTTTTCAAAACAAACACACTAGGGCTAATGCTTAAAATAATACAATTTAGACTAGGCTACTTGTGGTCTGGTTACGTTAGACAAAGTAAGGTACTGTAATTGCTTTGGATAGTCTGAGAGGGCATTGGGCAACACCACGGCCATCTCAAACCGTGGCAACACGGGTCTTGTGTTGTGCATGGGTGAAGGGAGTGAGCAAAATGTTGAGTCCCAGTATTTACTCAACATTAAATTTCTGCCCACATATAGACTGAATGAGTCAAGACACCCACTAGGCGTAATTTACAGTCTGAACAAACTATGCATTAAGAACCTAACTTGCACTAAATGTAGCAGAAGTTAAATAACATATGACCACTGAAATGGGTTGCCATCATAGTCCATCAATAATATTTTAATTTCCATTTATGATATAAACAATTCACGCTACGTTATATATACGTGTTCTATTTGTATTATTTATATTACAGTATATGACATTACTGTGATACACTGTTTCACATAACAGTGTAGATATTTAACAAAGAAAAATATACTTATTAAACAGCGGGGGGAATGTGTTTGTCTCAATGGTGGTGACATCTACCAGAATACTAGATTTGAAAGCACCCAATTAGAGAGGTGCTTGAAGTGAAGAAACCCCTAGCTGGCTGTGAGCGTGAGTATGGGGGGTACCTGGTGGGGTTATGGGGTAGGAGAGAAATGTGGGGGGGTTGGGTGGGAGTGTGGGACTATGAGGAAGGGAGGAGGAGGGGGTAGCTCTCCATCGAGCAGTGTTACAAACACGGAAAAGGAAACGAACTTATTCCGACGTCTGTACGTTAAGGAATGTACTGGGCTCAAACTCTCCATGCCATCAGTCCAGTGGGCACCACCCAAAACTGCTTGATGAATCCTGATGAAATATATTCCACGTGGCATCTCATACGTGTCCTCCCCTCTAAACACTTACCACCTCATTACATCTTTGATAATGGCATGACGTTTTTCTCAGTTAGCAATGCAGTTACATTTTCTTTTCAAGTATCTCTCTGTCAACAGAAATGTCTCATATTTTCTACACAGTGTTACTTAATTTCGTGTTAAAATACCTTGCACTGAATGGAAAAAGTTGGGCGTCATTAAAGGCTGAATATTTGCTAAAATTCGTTAAAATTGAGAATTTAAAGGTAAAAAAGAAGTGATAAAGAAATCTGCCCCGAGAATACTTCCACAATAACTGTTCATTATCATCTTATATTTTCTTCTTTTTATGTTTCAGCGCATTTGGTCAAATACTAAGAGAGAGAGAGAGAGAGAGAGAGAGAATTTCTTCCAAATGTATGTATCCTCCATCTATCAAAAAGACCGCCAACCTATAACTTTGAAGAAATATAATGATCCATGTGATAGCAGCGCATATGAGTATCTTATTGTCCATTCGGGTACACCATAAAATGCCAAAACAGAATGACACTGAAAAGAATCAGACACCACGGCATAAAGGCACAGAATAGGGTGAGAGGGGGTGAGGGATGTACCCCCCCCTCAATTTTCAGCAGACCAATGATTAATGATTATAAAAGAGCATTGTTTTTGTCAAATATTCAGTAATTATCTTATGCTTGCACTTGCCCATACTATTCTGTTCCTATGATTAAAACAAGCATAATAAATCTTCATTTTGATTTCATGTTAGTTAAGCAGAGTAAGTGGTAATTATGCTAGACAACACCTCCCCCCTTTTAACCTGCCCCGTCCCATCAACGTATGGGTACGTTGCAACGATTTGCATTTGCCAGTCCCGGCGACGTACCGGTACGTCGTGCAATTGCAAAATGCATAATTTCGACAATTTTCAGATTTTGCGCTTGATTTGCGGTACGTATCCTCGTATGACCTTCCCCTACCTGCCACCAGGCAGGGACATATGGCGACCCCGCGTGACCCGCGCTAACCCGCCACTCGTCCACTCACCTGGTAGCAACGGTCCTGCTCAGACATGGCTAAGAGAGGTCTCTCAGAGGGCGAAAGTCAGGCTGCCCTGGACGCCTTTACAGGCAACAGTGATTCCCCACTGGACGACGAGGTTGTGGATAAAGATTATGTGCAGCCAGAGGAGGAAGAAACCACCAGCAGTGACGAGGAAGTTCCGTCCCCCAAGAAGCGGCAGTACGTGACTTACTGTGCTGCTAGAGAGGGGCAGCAGGCCAAGAAGCCATGTGCAACATCCTATGCCTATCCCCAACGTGCTGCCACGTGGTATGGACGTGAGGTAATCACTCATCGTGGCCCAGAGCGCACACCACGTCGGACGAGCTGATATGGGCCTAGCATTTTGTTTGGGGAGTTGGGAAGTGCCGTGGAGGGAGTGGGGAGTGAAAGGGAAAGTACAGGGAGGATTAGGGAAAGTGAGAGTGACGTGAGTGAGTCATTGCTCTCCCTAGGTAGTGTGAGGCGGCATAGTGTATCACGTGGGCGAGTGCAGGTGCGTTCAGTATCACGTGGGGTTGTGAGGGAGGGGGAAGGTGGGGAGGAACCACTCCCAAGCACGTCTTATGCTCCCCAATATCCCCTAACACGTGGTCAAGCTAGGGTGTGTGAGAAAGCACGTGGTGTTGTCATGGAGGGGGAAGGTGGGGAGGAACCACTCCCCAGCACGTCTTCTGCTCCCCAATATTCCACTACTTCATCCTCATAGCCCCCTAATGTTCCTCAAGGCCGTAAGGGTAAGGGAAAGGGAAAGGGTAAAGGCAGAGGGAGAGGAGTGACAGTGGAGAAGCCCTCCGCACTCCTTCTCCCCCACCTCCCCCACCAGGATCTTCTCCCCACTCAGACGAAGGCGGTGATGGGGATGATGGGGAGGAGGGATTTGTGGGGTGGAATTGGGAGGATGGGAGTGATTTTTCTCTCCTCATTCACCCCTTCACTGAGCAGGGGCTGCATTGCTCCAGGAATTCACCGTAATTCCACCAGGTTGGATTTTTTCCACCTGTTTTTTAGTGAGGCATTTGTGGAGCAGATTGTATACCAAACCAACCTGTTTGCAAGCACCCAGCGCCTTGAGAGTGAAAGATTGGGAACAAGGAGTAGGCATTCTGTCATATATGATTACCCTGTCTCCCTTTCAGAAATGTTCCTATTTTTTGCCCTGGTCCTTTTGATGGGTATTATACGAAAGAACAGAATTCCTGCTTACTGGACGAGGGACCCTGTTATATTCACCCCAATATTTGGGCAAGTGATGAGCCGTAATCGGTTTCAACAAATTCTAAGTCGCCTCCATTTCTATGATGCTCATGATCCTGCAAATGCGAACGACACTGATAAAATGAGGCGAATTAAGTTGGTCTTTGATCACCTGAGGCAAACCTTTCGTTCCTCATTCTATCCCTATAGAGACCTCGTCATAGACGAGAGTCTCGTGTTGTGGAGAGGCAATATTTCATTTAGGCAGTATATACCCAGCAAAAGGCACTGTTTTGGGTTCAAGATCTTTGTTATGTGCGACTGTAGGACTGGATACGTGCAAGACATAGTCTTGTACACCGGTGCACAGACAGACATAATAGAAGATCGAAGTATTGGACTGTCGGGAGCAATGATAAAGACGATGATAGAAGACTACCTTCATCGTGGTCACGTCCTCTACCTGGACAATTGGTACACTAGCCCTCTTCTCGCTCGTTATCTTCACACGCATGAAACTGGAGTCTGTGGAACCGTGAAGGTGAACCGGCGTCACATGGCCAAGGTAGGGCGGAAACTTGCAAGGAATGGGGTTGTCTTCTTCAAAGCCAACAACATCCTTGCAACTGTGTGGAACCACAATAGAGAGGTAAGCCTATTGTCAACGGTTCACCGCCCCTTGATGCACCGTATTGAATCAGTTGATTACCGTAGCGAGAACAGGCGTCATATTTGGAAACCTGAGTGTGTCATGGACTATAACATAAACATGCGCCTCGTGGACCAGTCAGACTCCATGAAATCGACGGTAGAGTGTGCCAGGACCACGATGAAGTGGTATAAGAAACTGTTCTTTCACTTGCTAGACATCACTGCTCTGAATTGCCACCACCTTCACGCCATGACAACAGGAGTCCAGGAAACCTTTGAAGGGTTTGTGAGGGAGCTCACAATAGAGATGTTTGCACGTTATGCTGTAGAAAGGCCCCAACATCGCACCCGCACTGCCCCTATTGCACAAACTCCCCTGAGAATATCCGGCCGCCATTTCCCCACTCCTATCCCTCCCCAGCCAAACAGACCTAGGCCCCAACGCAGGTGTCACGTGTGTAGCAATTCCCTGGTGAGAGTCACGACGTAGAGGGAGGACACCCGCTATGAGTGCGTGGAGTGTGACGTGGGTCTCTGTATTCACCCATGTTTCAACGAATATCACACGTTGATGAAATTCTGATATGGTGTGAATGCGACAGGACGCTGAAACTATGAAGTAAATGCGACAGACAGACGCTCAGTGAAATTATCAGTCATGTTGATCTCCAAATATTAGTATAAAGTGCATACGGGTATAACATAAGTGCAAAAATTGTATGTAAGTGTATAAATATGCTGTAAGTGGAAACATACATAGCGAGGGTTTTATGATGCGATATTCTGTCGCTCAGTGCAATAAATACGGCCCGTAATTATATAATTATTATTATTGGAAATGCTCACGGGTATAATATAAGTTCAAATTATTGTAAGTGCTGAAATATATTCTAAGTCAAATATTCATAGCGTGTGTATAGAGATGCGATATCCTGACGCTCAGTTGAATGAATAAGGCACGTAATAGTGAAAATAGAAGTCAACAAGTGGGAAAGTGTGTAATATATGTGAAAAATTAGTATATAAGTGTGTGAGTATTATGTTGGTCGAAACATTCATTGCGAGGGTATTTTCATGCGATATTCTCACGCTCACTTGAATAAATTTAATGCCAGTATGTACAGTGCAGTATAGGGGTGTATTCGTGTGTAATGTAAGTGGGAAATTATAACTGGACTGAATAAATAAAGTAGAAGATGAAACACGAGTGTTTGAGATCGTGGTTGGTACGTGAATATGCGCTAGGATATCGCTAAATGCCCTCGTAATGAATGAAAATAATTGAAAACATTTACAGTGGTGGAGGAAAGGTTCTATGTAAAGGGAAAAATAATAGGAAAGTGATAAAACAATTGGGTATGTTGAAATACGAGTCATAGCGAGTGCGCTTACTAAGCTGATGTGCGCTAGACTTATGCTGCATGTCATCATAATGAATGAAAACATCTGAAAACACTTATAAACAGTTGTAATTGGTAAAATGTCATTGAAACAGAAGTATACAAGTAGAAAAAATGATATGTTGATTGATACATGAAACAGCATATAGCATGTTACGACTCGGACCTAACTCGCTATGCTTGCGCGATGGTACAATGCTTATTTTTCATATATATGTGTCTGATATCCATTATATTATTACTGTTATTGTTTATTAGTTCAAATTCAATAAATATAGAGGTGTTGTGTGTTGTTTCTCCCAGTATTCCTTACCATAGAAAACGTGAGCGCCTGGCACGTCCATTACAGAACACGATACCTGGCTCGGGGGACCTCACCTGTTCTGACCACTTATAGACCACAGTAAGCCCTTTCTTGGTGATTTTCCTTCATTTCTCAACCCAAGCGGAAGTTTGAGCCAAAAAACAAAACTTTCCAAAAAGGCTCGGGACTGGGGGATGTCGGAGGGGCGGAAAACCTCGGGACGTGACGGGTTAAAACCGCTGGATCCGGCCGTGACATGGGGGAAAGTGTAAGTGAGGCGGCAACCAAAAGTTACAGTACATCTCAATTACCCTACGCCTTTCTAGTGATAAAATTTTCCCAGTATTCCGTATACAACATACCGTTTACGACGGTCTTCTCTAAACACTTTTAAAGGAATTTATATTTTTTCTGTAACATGGACAACGAAACTACACGCCATGATCGAAGTGCTCTCCCGACTGAAGCAAAAAAATCGTAGCACAGTTAATTTTTTTTTTTTTTTTTTTTTAAGTTCTGTACTTTACACGTCTGCAAATGAATTCTAAGAACGAATCTCCTTTGCTTTGTGCACCGTACGAATACTGATCAGGGTTAGAGGCTACTGCTGATCACAACTTCAAGAGGTATGTCATACTCTAGTTTACAGCTCGCTAAGTTATATAATTTGTGTTTCGTGTCGCAGGTATTTGTAGCCTAAATAAAGACTTTACCTTCTATACTGCATTTCATTTGCCAGTCAAATGAGAGCCATTTCTGAACAGCTGCCACTTACACCACCACCACCACCACCACCATCATCACAACTACCATCAAGACCACCATACTACCATCACCACAGCTACCACCGTTTTCTTCTGAATAAAATCGTATGTTTGTTGCATTAGCGAAGTAATATACTTCGGGCTGTCGATGTATAACACTCTCTCTCTCTCTCTCTCTCTCTCTCTCCAAGAATGCGTGAAACTCCACAGAAATGCCACGCCATCTCTTCCACGTGGGCGAATTATAACACCAACGGGGACAATTATCATCGCCCAAAACACCCCTTCGGAGAATTTCAGTCAACATGAAACTGATTATGGCCCATTGGGGACCATTTTATATATATATATATATATATATATATATATATATATATATATATATAGCTAAAAAGCAAGTTGCATGGTACTGGAAGGTCCCAATAATTCTCGCATTTTCAGTTACGAGTCAGAGTTGCCAGATGGCCTGCTGTTGTGAGTGGAGGTATTTTGTAAAGTTGCGCATTAATTTGTATTCTATATTTCCCTATTCTGTTTTATTTAGATGATTGTTAAATTATGTAAATTAATTTCAGTTTGTATACTAAAGCACTTAAAGTGCTACATAATGTAGCAAAGCTCTAGAATAGAGAACTGTTGTTGCTAGGAGCATGCACCGGATTATTCGAGTATCGAGGAAGGTTATAGAAGGATGTGGGAGAGAACAGAGGAGTTTCAGTTTAATTTTAGGCTGCTTGTGGCCTTGCGAAGTTAGTGTAGCTCTGGCACTTGTGAAATAATTTAAGTGATGTTCATACAGTGCAACTACTTGGTAAGTAAAGGCAACGAACGCGAGACGCCTGAGTTGATCTGCTGTACACCGAAAGGCTGACCCGACAAAGAATGATTCATTGGGCGACATCCTTCCTATACTGAACTACTGATGTTGGAGCCTATGGCAGTGTGGAACGTGGGTGTAACAAAATATATCCCGTCTTGATTTACTACATTCAGAAGGTGATTCTTGGGCTAATTTTTAGTAAGAATTGTCATATCAACATGTGTCCAGTTGTCAACTGATTCAGAATATATAATTACTGATAACCTTAACGGTATAATTTATCTTCCTTCTACATCATCCTAAAAGTCATCAGTAATTAAAGAATTTTAAGGACTCAAAAATAGAGCCATGCTGATATAGCAGGCTGTGCTTATAAGAATCCAAGAATCACCTGAATTTAGTACAGCAAGTACTGGTACACGTTGCATATAGTCAACCCTCTATATTCCTCGGAAATAAGGAAAATAAACAGGGAATCGAAAAATCTGCAAATTTCTGCTTTCCCCTAAAGACCTTTTATTTCGTAATTTAACTACCGTATTTGATTTAAAAAAAAAAAAAAAAGTGCGGTGCCCCCAAACATCATTAGGCGATAGAATCTATTTGTTTAATGTATATTCTGAGATGATTTAATAACAAAGATTGGCAATTCATCTCCGAATACCTATATTAATCCACAAATACTGAAGCCAGAAACAGGAAAGGTCGACTATTATATATATCTATGTCTAGTTAAATAGATAAGCAGACAGACAGATATACACATGGAATCAAGAAACAAATCAAGAGGAACTCCATTTGATACTTATTGCCAGTGTGATGATTCCACTTTGTACTAACTCCTTGTTTTCTTTTCATTCGCCCGAATTAGTCATTTTGATACCAAACTAATACCATAGGTTCACATCTTTCTAATTATAGTACCAAAATCTTTGATAAGGCTGTTATTGTTGCTGTTGTTGCTGCCTAACCTGTTGTTATTTCATGAAGAAGGAAATCTGTCGACTACAGATAAGCAAAAGCCCCTTTATGTAGTTGTCTCACTGATTCCTTCCACTGCTGATATTTCTACGTCTAAACACAGCAAGTGCTCTGCACAACTACATAGCATTATGAGTGTTATGCTATGTTGGCTTACTCTACAAGCTGGACACGTGTCATCTGTGATTCCACCCAACCCAAATCTAAGTTGATTACTTGGAAAGCCAAGTGATGTCCCGATCTAACCATGTACAGGTGAGCTTTATCAGCTCTATTTAGGGATACCTCTGATGGGTGGTCGTCAAGAGGGGGAGCTTGTACTGCAGCGTTTTGACCGAGGTGTTGTATTGTCCTGTGCATGAAGTGGGGATGTAGGTGTTTCTTCATTGTTATTGTAAGAGTGTCTGGAGCTGGGGTGCTGTTGAAGAGGTTTTGCTAATGTTTGTGTGGTGATGGTTTTATGTGCAAAGTTGTAGTATGTAGATGTCATAATACTGATTGGGGTGCTGTGTCATAGCACAGGTTGCCACACAGAAGTGTGTGCCTCTCATGTCGAGACATTCTCTAACAGTGAGGATTTTAGTTTCACAGTGTGAGTGGGCTGTGGGTGGTATTGTAGCAGCTAGTAATGATTTGTAGAGTTTTGTTCTGTGTGGTCCGTAAAAGTGTTGTAGTGTTGTTTAGAATTGGGGCCCATGCATGGGAAATATAGAACATCATTTATTCTAATACGAAGTGTTCATTTTTTTGCTTGTAAATTTTTCCAGAATCTGTCAGTGCAAATGCCCAAAGTACATGTAGTCTGGTATGAATCACCTCTTTTAAGTCTTGCATGTGGTCCTTGAAGGTGATTCCAGTGTCCAAGAATGTTAATGACGGAGGTATGTGGCATGGATGCATCGTTAATAGCTCATGATGAATCTTACTTTCTCAATTCTGCTTGGCTGGAACAGTTATCAGTCTGCCGTTCCCGACTTATGCTTGAAATGTGTTGACATAATAATGTTGTAGTGAACAAGCTGTGTTTACGATGTAGTGTGTTTTTTGTTTTGGTAATACCATCTGCATATGAATCAATCAATGTTTGTGGACGGTTGAAGTGTGGGAGTATCATGCTTGCATAAACCGAAGAGTGTAAGTGAGAGAACAGAACCTTGGAGAACGCTGTTAGGGACGTTTCATGTTCGTAATGACTTGCCCTTGACTGAAATGTGTACTTGCTTCCCTGACAGACAGTTAGCAAGCCAGCGTTCGCGTTTTAGATTCTAGTGATTACTTGCGTCAGAGGATGGCATCGAAAGCTCTACTAATGTCTATTATTGTAAGACGTCTATCTTTTTGGGGAGTTTGTTCCATCAGATGCATGTTGTGTGATGCTGGTTAGTCGATGTTTGTGGAGTACAGTGCTATAAAGATGTTAGGAAGCATGGGGAATATGAGATGATTTTTTTTTTTTCTAAAGAATCAGGCGTTCGTTTCTCTTGGACAGTTTTCTCAATTTTGTTAAAGGTCTGCATGAAGGAAGGTATTCTGGGTCTGAGCTTGCTTTTGGAATAATAATAAATAATCCATGGTTATAAATGCTGGTAATGTTACAATATGTGTATAAGTAATTGTTAATGTTATAATGTTTGTGAGGGCTTAGATGCCGTGTTATCCTAATTATTATTGGTGTTGATTGTTGATACCATTGCACCTTGTGCTTGCAAAGACTATTTTTTCTTGTTAATATTATATTCTGGAGTGAAGGAGTTATCTTGTGGTTAAGCGGGAAGGAGTGTCAATGCAGAGGAGAATGTTTCTATTACTCACTGCGTCTTGGTGTGAGGTAACTTATGCTAGGATAATGGTTCACTAACATGTTTGCTAGATCTTTGGGTGAGGGGATGTGTTTAGTGTTGGAGATGATGGCGGCGTGGGTCTTGAAGGTACATGTTCGTGATTTTGTGAGAGGCTACAAAGTGTTTCATGGAACCGAAAGGGATGCGTGGAATGACTGAGTGCTGTTACAAAATCCTTCCAGTTTTCTGTTTTGTTTTGATTTTGTTGTCAATTTTGTTGTTTACCTGTTTGAGCCTTGTGATGGTTTGTTGTGTGGGGGGAGGGGGTAGTTGTGTTTGTGTCTCACTGCTTTTTGAGCCGAGTAATCATTGGTATAAAGACTGAGGTGTAGTTTCCTCAGTTCCCACGTTAAATGTGAGGTTTATCTGCGTGAAGTATGATAAAATTTTTAATGTGTCTGTCAGTGTTAGGGATGAGTGTGTTGTTTAATGGTTTAATGTGTTGAAGTGCTGCTCCTCTTCTTTGGTGAACTTTGTCCAGCCTGCTTTGCTGTAGTTTATGTATGTGATTTGTGATCACTCTTGTCTGGTGTGTGTGTGTGTGTGTGTGTGATTTGTTTCTTGTAGGATTACAATCGCCATATTGTGTTTGATGTGAAAGTCTTTGAGTTTATTTTTACCTTGCCCGAAAGGAGTCCGGCTAGGTATTGTTTTTCGTTGAGTTTGTTTGTTCAAAACTACGGAAAAACGGTAAAATGATATTACATGAAACTTTCAGGACATGTGGGCACTTGTACCAGAAGAAAGTGAATAAACTTTGGAGGTAATCGAATGACCCTGAAAGGTCAAGGTCACGGATTTTCAGAGGGCTATAACTTGAGAATGGTTAAAGCTAGAGATTTTGACTATCAGGAACATACAGGAACTCATAATATGGGCTTTCATTTGGGACCAAGACCTTCGACCTTGAATGGCCTTGAAAGGTCAAACTCAAGGTCACGGACATTCAGGGGGCTATAACTCGAAACTGGTTGAAGATAGAGATATTTACTCTAATCAACATATAGGAAATCCCATATGGATTTTTAATTGGTACCTTGACCTTTATCTGTATGTGACCTTGAAAGGTCAAATTCAAGGTCACGGATATTCAGGGGTCTATACTCGAAACCCGTGAAGATAAAGATATTTACTGTTACAGATAAATGCAGGCTCATATGGGCTTTCATTTGGCAGCATGACCTTTGACCCTGAGCAACCTTGAAAGGTCAAATGCAAGATCACGGATTTTCAGAGGGCTAACTAGAAAACATGTGTGCCATTACCTTAGACTTTAACTGAGCACTGACACTAAATGGCAGAAACGAAGCAGTATTTAATAGCAATAAAAACTGGTGTCGGGGGAGGTTTGTTGTGCCTGGCACCACTTGTTGATGTTGAGACCATTTTACATTTGATTATAATATCTTCAAGCTGCTTGTTCAAGGCACTGCGCATCCAGTGCAAGTCGGTGTTGTAGGTGTTGTGTGCATTTGCCGGGACAGCGTTGTGGCAGTGGGAAAGTACGGCAGTTTTTTTTTTTTTTTTTTATGTGTCCGACTCTGGGGATAGGTTTCATAACCTTCTTAATTCCTGCACAGTTGTTGACTTTATACACGGGTTTTTATTCGCCCCTGTATAGAGTACAACTCTCATGTGTGGGGATGCTCCCCACATACAGATCTTCTCAACAGAGTGGAGTCAAACGCTTTTCGTCTCGTCACCTCTCCTTCTCTTACTGGCTCCCTTCAACCTCTGTCTCTTTGCCGCACTGTTGCATCTTCATCTCTTTTTTATCACTATTTCAATGGTCGCTGCACTTCTGAACTTTCTGCTTGCATCCCTCCACCTCCACGACGAGCGTGTAGCACCCGTTTAGCAACAAACTCTCATTCCTTTTCTGTCCAACTCTCTAAGGCAAGAATTAACCGTTATTCCCAGTCCTTCATTTATGCAACAGGTCAACTCTGGAACTGTCTTCCTCTGTCTGTACTTCCTACTTCCTATGATCTCCAGTCTTTTAAATGCAGTGTGTCCAGGCATCTCAAAATGAACGGATCTTGAATTTGGCTCTCTTTTGTATTGTCTTTGTATTTTTCTTGGAAGGAACGGTTTGCGGGCCCCTGGCCTTTGGTTTCTTGCATAATATATATATATATATATATATATATATATATATATATATATATATATATATATATATATATATATATATATATATATATATATATATATATATATATATATATTGCCAGACGCCTCAATCCCGTTTGGGGTGGCCACAAACAAATCGCCTCCAAGTCGCCATGTCCCCCGCCATTTCACTGCCCGGCTCCCAATTCACACCCCTCTCTCATATATATATATATATATATATATATATATATATATATATATATATATATTGCAAGACGCCTCAATCCAGTTTGGGGTGGCCACAAACAAATCGCCTCCAAGTCGCCCTGTCCCCCGCCATTTCACTCCCCTGCTCCCAACTCACACCCCCCTCTCTCATATATATATATATATATATATATATATATATATATATATATATATATAGATATATATATATATATATATATATATATATATATATATATATATATATATATATATATATATATATATATATATATATATATATATATATATATATATATATATTATATATACACGTCTTGTTTGCTGAACGCTAACTCAGGCCACTTTTGAAAGGGGAAGAGAATAATTCTTTTTGTTTAAAGTGTTCGGATGAAATAAACACAGTTCAAGTACACATTCTATGGGGTTGGCTGGACATTGTGTGTGTGTGTGTGTGTGTGTGTGTGTGTGTGTGTGTGTGTGTGTGTGTGTGTGTGTGTGTGTGTGTGTGTGTGTGTGTGTGTCAGGACTCCATATTATAAATATAAATCATAATAGATAGCATGATGGATAGATAAATAGATAGACAGGTAGAAGCATCAAGCCAGGGGATGAGATAGGTAGTGTGTCACCGAGAATCGAGCTAAGGTAAACAGGCATGCACATTCTTAACTGGAGGAATGCTGATATGCACATGGACAGCACCTCGTGACCATACACACACATACACACATACACACACACCGGCTTCTAGAAGCTTCACATCAATATATTCCACGTGACACGACCCCTGCTAAAATAGGAATTTGGGAAACCGAGCTCAGAAGGAAGTTAGCCTTAGAATCGACAGGTAGTATGGAGAAGGAGGCTAGCAACATGGGCGAGAGAGTGGAAGAGAGAGAGAGAGAGAGCTAGACAGGAGGAAGCTCGCGGGACTCTACTTATACTTCACTTGTGTGAGAGAGACTTTGTTAATATTTCCAAGACAAATAAAAATAGTCCCATACTAATATTTACCTCTCCTGTCATTGCATGACAATGGGATTTAAGATTATCTACTTACAAAACTACTCACGTATAACAACCGCTCGTCCACGAGTCTAATATATGTATAACTGATCTATAAAACACACTACAAGAAGCTACAAAGTTATTGTAAGGTATGGCGGCAGCAAACGTACGAACCTCGTGTACGAATCTACGGTGAATTTCTACAAAATTAGGCAAGACTCTAACCAAGATTAGCTTCAGTTCTACAGTGAATTCTTACAAAATACAAGCTACAAGCCTACGAGTCTACGAATCTACAAGCCTCCGAGCCTACAAGCCTACGAGTCTATAAGCCTACTAGCCTACAAGCCTAGAGTCTACGAGTGTACAGTTGATTCTACATTATCAAGATTTAAAACAAACAATACCTTTTACAACCAAGAACTCACAACCAGCTCCTGACAGTATTTTCTCCAACCCCCCCCCCTCCGTCTGCCCGATCATCACGTTGATTTAGAGGTGAAGAGGTCACAGGACGCCTTGCCATTAGTTTAACAAAATATTGATACAATCTTCCAATTTCTACGACGAACCAACGAACTACAACCATTTACGATCAACTACAAGTCATAACTCTATGAGTCGTCTGTATAATCTTCTACACGCACCTACAAGCAGCGACATTCTTCATCCCACAACGAGTAAATCACACACACAAAAAAAAGACCGAGAATAAATTGAGAAAGAAAAACAAAACAAGCAAACGAAAAGCAAGAACACAGCAACATCCACCAGACCACCGCCCTTCTCTCCATCCACCCCCTACCTCCACCTACCTCCACCGCTGACGCAGGTTCACAGAGGTCAAGACGACGAAGCAAATACCAAGCCCATATTCACAACTCACCTTACTCACTCATCTTCACTCAAGTTACTCGTTGCTACTCATTTACTCACCACAGCTACCAGTGTGGGAAGTCGACGTCACCATACGTGTTTGCTGAGACAACGCCACCCCACAACACATCAATCAACCCGTGAAGAACAACGCTATCACCACGTGCAACACCACTCACACCATTCCCTCCACGGTAAAAATTAGTGAGTTATATAGTTACTTCATTTATATGATACACAGTGATAGACAACACATTTTGCACAAACATATAAAACCTGCTGTATAATTACAACTTAAATACATATACCTACTTCAGTTATCTTCATAATTCAGTCATTAAATACTTGCACCAACAATAAATATTCTACACTGTATATATTCATTCATTTATTATTGCATTTATTTACTACCAACGAGTGTTACCATTTATACCTACTTAAAATACGTGTTTCATACATGCAGCTATACATTATTACATCTACAAAGTAATGAAGAAAATATGCCATCACAACTACTCAGTGAGCGATTAAAAGAACTGTATTAAACATTTATTAATTAAAGCTACCTAGTGGAAACAGATAAATTAAGTTACAAGGAAAACCAGGAAAAAAAAATGGCCAACACAAATGACGTTAGCAAGAATGAACATCTTCCACACAATCGTGAAGACAAAGATTTCCACACAGTGCTGACACATATATCGCCCACGATAGGTACAAGTGAACAATAAGTCAGTGTATATAGTTGATACTGTGTATAGTGTATATATTTGATACTGTATATTGTGTATATATATATTTTATATAAAATAACAAAATATGGGGCTATATAATATCATTTTCAGTAATATCTGTGCAATATAAACTAAACCTTAAAACAGGGTCCCAAGGGAAGTAGCCAGCAATTATGCAACCTCGAACAACACCGAAAAAGCGTAGACAAACGAAGAAAAACAAACTATAGAAAATCAATACATACAAAAAAGAAAGAAAGAAAAAGAAATAGAGTAAGATTACATAACAAACAAATGAAAATAAGCGTAAGTGTTACTACAAATGCCAAAATATCACATAAACTCCTTCTATAAGTGAAACAAAAAGCAAATTAGTGTTCTCCACAAGCAAGTGGCATGGCACATCATCACATAAACTCCTTCTATTAGTGAAACAAAAAGTAAATTGGTGTTCTCCACAAGCAAGTGGCATGGCACATCATCACATAAATTCCTTCCATAAGTGAAACAAAAAGCAAATTGTTGTCTCCACGAGCCAGTGGCATGGCACATCATCACTATAATCGACCGCAGCATGACCGGATTTGATGTCAGGACTGCAATTATTACAATTATGTAATGACAAACGATTGCATTATGTTACACTTGCTACAATTATGTAACTACAAACAATATATAACAGTTATGTAACGACAAAAGATTGCATTATGTTACACTTGCTACAATTATATAACTACAAACGATATGTAACAATTCATACAATGTTACAGTTATTCATTACCACAATGTTACCACAATTTTATGTAACACTTCATACAGTGTTACAATTATGTTTTACTACAATGTTTCTACAATATTATGTAACAGTTTATACAATGTTACAATTATGTATTACTACAATGTTACAATTACAATACAATTATGTAACAATTCATACAATGTTACAATTACGCATTACCACAATGTTACTACAATATTATGTAACAGTTCATACAATGTTACAGTTATGTATTATTACACTACAATATTATGTAACAAGTCATACAATTTTACCACAATTCTGTATTACCAGAATCATCACACAAGTTAGGTGAAATATTAGACATTATTACTAAAGGGACAACTCCATGTGTAATGTAATGACCTAGCAGTATTACCATTGCACAATTATATGCATATGTCTGTTATACATACACATCTTACAAAATGTCATACAACAACCAATTTAACCATATTGTATTTGTTCAATTATGTATACAACTTGTTTAACATATAATAATACTGAACCATTACAATATTAACATGAATATTTTATGTATACAATATTATAATCAATATTATGTACTAATAGATTAGCATATGTCAATGATGATTGCTGTCGGAGGACCGACGATGGCGCGACCGAGCGATGTCAGGACTCCATATTATAAATACAAATCATAATAGATAGCATGATGGATAGATAAATGGATAGACAGGTACAAGCATCAAGCCAGGGGATGAGATAGGTAGTGTGTCAACGAGAATCGAGCAAAGGTAAACAGGGATGCACACTCTTAACTGGGGGAATGCTGATATGCACACGGACAGTGCCTCGTGACCATACACACACATACACACACACCGGCTTCTAGAAGCTTCACATCAGTATATTCCACGTGACACGACCCCTGCTAAAATAGGAATTTAGGAAGCAGAGCTCAGAAGGAGGTTAGCCTTAGAATCGACAGATAGTAGAGCGAGAGGGTGGAAGAGAGAGAGAGCGAGACAGGAAATAGCTCGCGGGACTCTATACTTCACTCGTGTGAGAGAGACTTTGTTAATATTTCCAAGACAAATAAAAATAGTCCCATACTAATCTTTACCTCTCCTGTCATTATATGACAATGGGATTTAAGATTATCTACTTACAAAACTACTCACGTATAACAACCGCTCGTCCACGAGTCTAATATATGTATAACTGATCTACAAAACACACTACAAGAAGCTACATAGTTATTGTAAGATCTGTGTGTGCCTAGCAGTTAAAAAGTTAAAAATCATTATTTTTTTCTGCATTAGGAGTTACGATTAGAGGGTATGCTGTTTCTAATAAAGGATTTTGGAAAAAAAAAAATGGAAATTCATATGATCAAAAGTATGGATATCTGTCGTTCAAATATCAAGAGTTGCCTGCACAAGTATTGTACCATACTTCTGTTTTACTAGAATAAAAATGTTTTAGAATAGTTATTATGCCACATTATGGTAATCAGTGCATATTATCCACTTAGAAAAGACAGAATTAAGTAGGTGGAGAATATTATCCTAGGAACCTCTTTGCTTCAGGCTCAGTGCATGGGGCATTCTGAATGCAGTGCTCCTGTATCAATAAATATGTGATTCACTCAGACTTTTTGCAGTAAATTTTAAAGTCTCAAGAACTTTGATGTCAACCAACTCATCCTGACTCACTTACCTACCGGCAGTTGCCTAGCAAGGATATGCATTTGCTTGGCTTCACTGTCTGCCTTGCCCAACTCCACATCTCTGTGATTGGAATAATAGTAAAGTGGGGCAGGTATTTCACAGTCTTAGTGACGTTATGCTCAGTAACTGTTGAAGTGATGCTGGAAGTGATGGCTTCCAAGTTAAGATGAAAATGTGGAAATACAACGTATACTGACGACTCGAACACAAGTTGTACTCCAGTGGTGGTGATGAAAGGGAATAATGCTACACTTTGGGGATGATTGTTACAATGATAATGATGATCATGATATCAGTAGCTTATTCACTATGCAATATATCCATCTATCTATCTA
Source organism: Coenobita brevimanus (assembly GCF_032717465.1). NCBI lineage: Eukaryota > Metazoa > Arthropoda > Malacostraca > Decapoda > Coenobitidae > Coenobita > Coenobita brevimanus. Next base: position 10,875,718 of record NC_137014.1, read on the forward strand.
TCTATCTCTCTATATACATCTATATACATATGCGCGCGCGCGCGCGCGTGTGTGTGTGTGTGTGTGTGTGTGTGTGTGTGTGTGTGTGTGTGTGTGTGTGTGTGTGTGTGTGTGTGTGTGTGTGTGTGTGTGTGTGTGTGTGTGTCTTGCTGAAAAGTATAAAATGCAAAACCACTAGTGTTTTGAAAGTGTTGCTTTGCAATAATAGTTTTAAGCGAAGGTGCCTCATGCAGTGATAATGATTCTGATTATGAAAATGAGGAAATTTTTGATAAATGATTGAAATTTATGTATTACTAGGGGTTGCTGCAAAGAAAAAAAGTGTGATGTTAATGGTTAATGACCGGAAACTAAAATAAAACATACTGCCTGTAGCAATGACACAGCAGTGGTACACTTATCAGTGAATTTTCCATGCCCTTTCATACCTACGCTTTCCAGCAGCAAATCGCATTTTCTTGTATATGTGTTGTATCTGACCATCATATAACGATTGATGTTTCCGGAAGAGGTGATATGCCCCGAGTTATTCCCTAGCTGGGCCAAGCCAAAGCAGGAAATAACCCTGGCACGGAGTTGTCCCATTGACATAGTATGATCAAGAAGTAACTATAGAACACCCCACTGTACAAATGGGGTTAGTAGAGTTTTCTATAGCCTACCACTTGACATTTGATATTCTTCACAAGGAATTAAATTCTGTGGAAGTAGCAACAATAAACTAAAAAAAATGCCATCTAACCTAGAGAATTACTGAAATCCTTTTCTGTACTGTTCAGTGCACCACATTAGCTGTTTTTTAACGTAAATATAATTGTCTGGAGGCAGCAAGAATAAATATGAATAGATAAAGTCGTACATAATGAGATAATGGAGAATGTTCATAACCCTTTCACTACATTAGTTCTTCCGTGAGCAGTCTAATTGTTGTAGAAAAAATGATAAAATATAAATCTCGTCAAATTATGTGGATAATTGTTTTTTCTCTTTTTGTGAAGGCAGGGTGGTAAAGGCGAGGGGGCACTGAACACAAACTCAGTCCTTGATTGACGGTGCGGCTCGCCAACCCTGTGTACATGACAAGTTTGATTAAAATCTGTCCAGTCGATTTGGGTGACTTCAGTGACAAAATATAATATATAATTCCATTTATGTATGTATGTATGAATCTATATGGAGAGAGAGAGAGAGAGAGAGAGAGAGAGAGAGAGAGAGAGAGAGAGAGAGAGAGAGAGAGAGACGCGCCAAACTCTTTCTTATCTCGTGCTGTCCTATCTGTCACCATTTATCAATAGTTTTTTTATTAACAAGAACACGACTTTCATCTGAAGTCAACTACTGCTACTATTAGTCCTCAGTATTCTCTACATTCTTCCTTTTTCCTCTTCACCCTCCTCTAAGCATTTTCCATCCACCAACCATTTACATCGCTGAATATCCACTTTTCCTTGTTTTTTTAACCTCTGCATTACTAGTAAAACATTACCATGTTATCATTTTTCTTTTCCACCTATCTTCCCCCCCCCCTCTTTCTCTCCCTCTCTCCCTCTTTCTCTCTGTCTGTCTCTGTCTGTCTGTCTGTCTGTCTGTCTGTCTCTCTCTCTCTCTCTCTCTCTCTCTCTCTCTCTCTCTCACTACAGTGCCATCCTTCTTGCCTTCCCCGCCATATACGACTCATGAATCGAATACCCATCGTCCTATTTTATTTTTTCATAAAGGTTAGACTGCTACAATGACTTAGTCTTAGCTATAATTGAATACAAAAAGAGTACTCGAGTGTATGAAAATTACATGTTAATACAGCAGTAATAATCAAAATAATACAATCAACACCAGGACTCTCAGGCTCCTGACAAACGCCTTACTTATTTTCTTTATGCGAGTAAGAAGGACCCAAAGGCCAGGAGCCCGTAGCAATTCCTTCCAGGAAAAACAAACAAAAACAATACAAAAATGAGCCAAATTCAAGATCTATTCAATTCGAGATGCCTGGACACACTGCGTTTGAAAGACTGGAGACGATAGGAAGCAGGAAATACAGACAGAGGGAGACAGTTCCAGAGTTGACCTGTTGCATAAATAAAGGACTGGGAGTAGCGATTAACTCTTGGATTAGAAAGCTGGACAGAAAAAGGATGAGAGTTTGTTGCTAGACGGGTGCTACGCGTCCGTCGTAGAGGTGGAGGGATGCAAGCAGACAGTTCAGAGGAGCAGTGGCCATGGAAGTAGCGATAGAAAAGAGATAAAGAGGCAACAGTGCTGCGAAGAGACATAGGTTGAACGGAATCAGTAAGAGGAGGAGAGTTAATGAGACAAAAAGCCTTTGACTCCACCCTATTAAGAAGAGCTGAATGTGGGGAGCCTCCCCACACATGAGAGTTGTACTCTACACATGGGCGAATGAAACCAGTGTATAAAGTCAACAACTGTGCAGGGGTAAAGAAGGTACAGAGTCAGATTAGCACACCTAATCTCTTGCAAGCTGATTTTACAAGAGATGTACTATAATCATTCCAAGATAAATCCCGAGTGAATGAAACCCCTAGCATGTTCAAGGGTGATGCAGGCTTGCGCTGGATATTATTAAACATTAGTGGGTACTCCTCTGGAAGATTGTGTCGGGTTGGTAGGTGTAAAAACTGAGTCTTTGATACATCAAAAAGAACAAGATTATTTTTACCCCAGTCAGAGATACAAGCCAATTCAGACATTAGGTGAGCCATAGCCTCATCCCTTGTTTGTTGAAGTAACTGCTGGGATAGACGTTGCGGGAACCGAATGGAAAGGTGAAGGGTGGAATCATCAGCATACGAGTGGATAGGATTAGATGTACAGCTTAGCAGGTTATTGATGAATAAAAGGAAGGGAGTTGGTGATAGGACAAAGCCCTAAGGAACACCGCTGTTCATAGATCTAGGAGTCGCTGACTGGAACGGAATACCAGGGTTGTCCTGACTATAGTAGAAATAGCAGTAGTGGCAGTCCCAGGCTCATTAGAACGTGAATTCGGGGATTGCTGGCCGAAGGTACCGTTCTTCCGCTGGCATTTACTTAACTGGGCAGCTCCACCGCCAAGTTATATCAATGCCACTACTTGAAAGCGCCCGACTTAGCTGTTTCTCCCCATGATGATAGAGTTAATGGTACAGTATTAACAGTCTCAGCTTCCAGTGGCTCACTCTTAGCTAAAGAAAATCGTCTAGAGTTTAATATAATGAATACGAGCGAAGAAGGGACCACGAGAGAGTTTATATTATTTTAGTTAATATTACATCAATATATAATACCTATGTCAGAATAATAATAATAAAAAAAAAGTGAGTGTTTAAAAGCTCGTTTGGTTCTGGGGACATAAGGCAGTACTCAAAGTACTGAGCACGACCACCGGCCTGATGAGAACTGTAGCCACAGGTGATTAAATAAGTATAAAAAGTAGCCTAATTCCTACAAACATGACAACAAGACCGCGAGAGACATAGCATGATAAAAGAGACACAGCAGAGCCGAAGAGACACTGTACGATGCCAGGGACACATCAGGACTCCAAAGACATAAAAGGGCGCAAGAGACACAACAGGACACCAAGGACACAGCAGACCCCAAGCGACACAGCACAAGTCCAGAAATATAGCAAGACACCGGTGACTCACCTGAATCCCAGGGACATAGGACAGTAATGAACAACAAGACCCCAGGACGCAAAGGGATCCGATATACATCAGCAAGGCGTTAAAGACAGAGCAAGATCTCAATAATTCAGCATGGCTCCAGAGACGCAATAGGACCCCAGACAATAGGATTTCAGAGACATAATAGAGCCATTAAGAGCACGATTCAGCATAGAACTTTTCCCCAGTTTTCCTCGTAGTACCGTTCTTCCAAACCCTCCCCTCTTATTAATTGCGTTTAATTCACTTCGCCTGTTACATATTCAGGTATTCTCTCTCTCTCTCTCTCTCTCTCTCTCTCTCTCTCTCTCTCTCTCTCTCTCTCTCTCTCTCTCTCTCTCTCTCTCTCTCTCTCTCTCTTTAACACCGGTTACTTTGGTGGTAGGTGTTTCTATTGCTTACATTTTTTTTTTTTTAATCTCAAAATTTGTCTGTATTGCACTCACGTTGATCGTATGCGTTTTTGCTTACTGAATTACTACCATTTCTTTTATTGTTTTTGTATTTCCAGTTAATACAGGTCTTACCTGTTCTCTTATTGGTCTTCTTTATTTTCTCGATATTCTAATCCCACATTCATTTTTCCTGCTTGTAATAAAGTTTCACCTGCAGGCATGCATCATCCAGCCGCGTATACTGCCTTATTCACTGACCTCATATCGTTGTCATTTTCGTTTTCCTGGTGAGTCTGCTACTGCTGTCTGGGTCTCACGTACCTGTAAGAGAGACAGTGTGTCATTATTTTAACTACAACACAAAACGTTTTATTGTACATGTTAATCATAATACAATTACGGTATTACATTTATCTCTTTCATGTCCTGTTACATCACGTTCTCTTAAGTGTCAGATTCTGTGCTATTTAAAAGGTAATCCGTAGTTGAAGCAGTGGAGTCTCTTTCATTATGAACGTCAGTGTTGCTTTCAATCATCGATCATCACAGAATTGAATGGTGAGAAAAGAAAAAGGCATGGACAGACAACAACTACAGAGAGATACTGAGAGCGCACACGTGGACACACATCAACAAAGACAAGAGACAGAAACCTCTTGCCCTTAGAGTTAAATAAAGGTTACTAAGGCAGCAGAATGCAGAACATGTAGCGTTTTCATCCCCTAAACATGGTACCTCAGACCACTCCAAAAGCCTCTTGTCTCTCCTGTCTGTCTATCTATCTATCTATTGCCAGACGCTTTAATACCGATAGGGGTGGCGACAAACAAATCGCCTCCATGTTGCAAACAAATCGCCTCCATTTCACTGCCCTTCCCCCAGCTCACATCCCCCTCACTCATACACCTCTTCACTCCATCCCTCCATCTCATCCTCGGTCTCCCCTTCCCTCTTCCCCCCTCCACTTCACTCACACACACTTTCCTCGTTAATCTCTTGCTCTCCATCCTCTCCACATGGCCAAACCACTTCAGTGTATTTCTCCTAACGCATTTCATCACATCGACATCCACACTACAACGTTCCTTTACTTCCTCATTTGCAAGTCTGTCTCTCCATGTAACTCCTCATGCTCCTCTCGCATAACTCATTTCCACAGCTCTCACACTTGACTTGTGTCCATCTAACAAGCTTCAAGTTTCACTTTCATACGGTAGAGTTGGTATCACAATGTTATCACGCAGCGACTTTGTTATTTCCATGCTCACTTCCCTTTTTTTATATAACCGCTTTCAAAGAACCAGCAACCTTTCTTCCTTGTTGTACCCTTTCAAGCACTTCATCCTCCAAGTTTCCCTCCTTACTCAACACACTACCCAAGTACTTAAATGCATTCACATCATCCATTTCCTCGCCATCCAACATCACTGTACATTCAGTGACTATACACTGCGTAAACTTCCTGAGAGTCTTTCAGTAGACCATATCTGCTGTAAAGGCTACACTTAAAACAAGTCCTCCTGGTTCAAAGAAGTCCTCCTGGTACTGCACTGGTATCCTCACCACCCATAATGAAAGAGCAGCTGAGAGTAACACCAAAGAGAGGAATACTCTGCTACCCAGCCCTGGGCCCTGTGCAGCGCAAATGGTTTCAACCTCGCTTCACGGACGTCAGCAATGGTATTGTCAGTGATGACGTCCTGCTTCGTGAATAAGGCAATGCTGAAGAGACACAACCAGACCATCATTCTTTCCCTTAGAGTGAGGGCCCAAGACTACATTTTGCATAGAGAATCACTTCCATCCATAACAGTGGTCTAGTCCCATTTGGGGAGGGCACTGCTGATGGAAAGGAAAACCATACACCCTGAAAGAACACTGTACCACCCTCTAAATAGAAGAGTGAGCGTTTGGCCTTTATCAACCTCATCAGGGCCACTGACAGCTGTCCCTCATGCTCCACTGAGCCCTTCAGCACGCTGCCCCCATTATCAGGTTTTACTGCTGCTGTGCTCTCGCTTCGGGATTATTTGAAATAGGAGTTGGGTGTGAGCACTGAATTACGAAAGGTTAATGCAGGGGTTGTTATGAGCTCCATTTCGCAGGAGCCCTTTGAAGGGCACAAGATACCAGAAGAAACCCTCTTCCATCCTCTGATACAAGAATTAAAGCTGGACTAGAGAAGCCCCACAACTTCCATAGTACAGCAAATGATAAAAGTGGAAATCATTCTTGGCCATAATCAAGAAGGCCTGAGTCATCACAGAGAATTCGCTGACATTAAAAGCCGCAGAGTGATGACGGACTCGTCCACGATCTCCATATTTTGAGCAAAATTAGGGGACACGCTATTACCACATTTCTTTGACAAGAGACTGACCGTCTAGCTAGACCAGAGTAAGGCCTACGCACACCTCACAGTCACCCAGCTGCCTTACACAGTGCACATTGAGGCAATACTACAACCTCCCTACAAAGCCAGGAGACAAATGATCTCACAAATTGCTGAGGAATAATACATATCCATTGCTCTATGGGAGAGGGTGATCAAAATTAGTCCTGTGCTAATGCGATCAACTGGAGATTTTAATTCCAATAATCTTAAATGATCTGTCATTAAACCCACCGGCATATCATTATATAAAATACCTTGACTAACATCATCATCCCAGTCCTGAATAAGAGCCCCAAACAATCCTGTGGTATATAAGTTTCTGACGCCGTTTAGTGCATGTCTGATGAATGTCCAGAGTGAAGATAAATATTTAAGGGACTGTTTTTAGTCTTTGTATATATATATATATATATATATATATATATATATATATATATATATATATATATATATATATATATATATACACACACTCTGTGTGTGTGTGTGTGTGTGTGTGTGTGTGTGTGTGTGTGTGTGTGTGTAACCTACCATAATTAGCATGTTTGTGATACTTCGATTCACATTAAGAGAAAAAACTCATTGGCTGATTCTAGACCTTGCAGGTGGTGGTTTCAAATACTCCAGAATGGTAGCCTAGTGTGAGCACACACACACACACACACACACACACACACACACACACACACACACACACACACAAATTGATGATACTTTCGCCTGTCGCCCTACTTCCTGTTTAATCCTTATCCTTTATCTGTGCCGGGGGTAACACCTCATAACTCTCTCTCTCTCTCTCTCTCTCTCTCTCTCTCTCTCTCTCTCTCTCTCTCTCTCTCTCTCTCTCCCTCTCTCTCTCTCTCTCTCTCATATTGTCCTACGGTAGATTGCCATATTTCATTACGCATCACCTGTTGAGGGAGATTCTGTGTAATAGCTTGTATGGAAAATTCTTAGGAACCATCACCATGAAAAGAAGAGAATCGCCAACATTTTCCTGCCGGTTATGGCTTTGGATAGTGTTACAAGAAACACTTTTATGCGATAGGTATTTGAACCATGTAACAAATAAGTATCATTAGGACGTACACTGTCTAAAGTTCAGGGAGAAGTAAGAAATACGAAAGACAGGGAACAAGCATCAGACGAAACATTGGGTTGCTGTGAACATATATCAGCAAGAGGAGAGTCTTCAGGTACTGCACACTGTAAACATAATTGTCGAAACGGTGATGAGAAGGTTAAGTACAGTACTTTTTTTTTTTCTGACAAAGATCTCATGGCTCTTTAATTTAGTTGATGGTCAGGTGGAGTCAGAGTTGAGGGTCAATCTGACTAGTAACCATGGAACCTATTCGCTGCCTTGTAACTAAGGCGCTTCGAATTCCTGCGGCAACGACTTAGAATTCAGACTGTAGGAGCGACAACTTTTCATTCGTGAAAACGTACCAACTTTGAAATGGCATAATGGGATGGGAGATTGGTGGTCGTGTTCTACTCTCCTCAGGAGGTTCCCCAATACTTTTCCCTTTGCAGCTATTTTTCACACTACAGTACATTATATGATTTTGGTCTGTTATATTTAACTTCGTATTATTGATAAGGTGTGCACCTTAAATGTATGAATGAATCCTTTAATGGCAGGACAATTTTGACATTCTTTCAAGCTATCGCCAGGTGGTCATATTCATGTGGCGATGGCCTGGGGAGGCGATGGTCGAGTCAGTAGGGGGGTGCTCTACCGTCCCAGAGGACGCGGGTTCGAATCTCGACCGAAGCAGGGAGAAGTTTAAAGGAGTTTAATTTAAATAAAGTAGATATTACTGATCTACCAAAGGTCCGCTGGCGTCTCGCAAAAGCATCCCCGCTAATACCAATGAACCAGTCCTGGCATGTATTCAACATGGACAGTGGGTTTAGAGCCGAAGTGGTAACATAAGGTGTATGGTGTATTGAAGGACTGCTGAGATTCAGGGAACGGGCTGTTCATCCTATGCTCAAAGTAAGACACATTAAAAAAAAAAAAAAAAGGAGTGATCCATGGGTGACAGAGTTATAACTATCACCATTAACCAGTGTATGGTGGAGAGAACTCTCCATACACTGGAGAGAACTCTAGTTCTATAATCTAGTTAATGCAAGTTGACTTCATACAAGTAAGAGTGAGGTATAGGAGGCTGAAACAGTTAACCCGCCCCGTCCCGTTGACATATGGGTACGTTGCAACATTTTGCATTTGCCAGTCTCGACGACGTACTGGTACGTCTTGCAACTGCAAGGTCCCTAATTTGCACAATTTTCAATTTTTGCGCGTGATTTTTCGTACATATACACGAGACACCTTCCTCTATTCCTCTACAAGATGCCAAGCAGGGACAATGCCTTACACTGCATAACCTCCCCCTCCCCCCCCACACGCCATTGTCTCGGCAATTCACCTGTTACCAGTGACCTGGCCAAAAAAGACATTCAGGGCCAGAGTGATTCCCCAATCGATGACAATGTGGAGGACAAAGTTTACATAGCATTAGAGGAAGAAACAGTCAGAAATGATGATCAGGTAATGTGGCAAAAGAAGGTCAGGTATGGTGATGAGTTGGTGAGTGAAACAATGCTTATAATGCCTATATTACTGTTTGAAAACCAATATACTCTCGTACTACATATAAATTCGTACCAAGTAAATAAAATAAATACTGTTTATGAGTGGTGTGAAATAGTTACCCTGCCATAGAACTCGTTTTCTTTGGTGCCAGCCTGTTAGAAAACCCAGTCAGGTTTCGATGTTTCTCACCAAAAGCGGAGGTTTTAGCCAAAAAAAATATTTTCGAAAATACCTCGGGATTTGGGGGTGTTGGAGGTGCGAAATAGCTCGGGACGTGACGGGTTAAAGCCTGATGTGCAAATATTAATTGGTAAGGAAGAGATGCTGGAGTCTAATCGTACGAGATTACGACCCAACAGATAAAGGAAAGTAGGCTAACTGGAGAATTCCTTAAATCCATATTATCATTTATTAAGAAATCTTCATACGAACTCCTCCTTACTTGTTTATATCTGTGTATGGTGCGTTAATTCTTCCTTATTTGTTTTTTGTTTTGGGTATGCTGATGAAACACAACATGAGAAAATATTTAGGTGGCTTTTCAAACTAAATCGCAAAGGACGGGGTGCTAGGAAACTTCCTTAGCTGACCAAAATAAGTTAATTTGAGGTGTATAGATCTAGACACTAGAGGTAAAAGAAAAGTCCACAGAGATGGCCACTGAAGGTAAGGAAGAGTAAAAGAAACTGTTAGAAATCCACGAAATTTGTGTGATGAGTTTGGGAGGATGGCAGGGCAGAGGAGGGAGATGAAGGAGATAGAAGGCCGAGGGAGATGAGAAGCGTGACTGAAGAAAAGTAGGGATGGTGTCCGCAAGCATTCACTTATTATATTACATACATATTATATATCGCCGCTTATCCAGTCCTGACTCAGACCTCCTTGTCTCTGCTGATTTGTTTTCTTTTGTAACCAGTCCTTGCTCACTTGCCTCTCTGCACGCCCACCTGCTTCCGCACTCTCCTGTCTGCTTGTTGCACTGCCTTACTCCATGTACTGTATATAAGTGTTCGTGTCAGGTAACATTTTGTTTCATTCTTGCTGTCTCCTTATGATTTGTTCTTTTAACCACTGGGTAAACTTTTTGAACTGGAGGAGCCTGGTACAGCCTTCATTAAACCTTCAGTAATAGAGATTTCACCGATGTTCAGTAAAATAGTCTAGTGGCGGCCGCAGTGACGTACTGAGACTGAAGGGATAAAGGAGACTTTTCACCACCTCAATCCCGTCATCCGGTATTGCCGTACATATAACATACCCTCAGTTGTGTCTGTCCACTGCATATTTTGGTACGACTGCTGTGGCTTGCGGTAGGGGAGCCGGTTGTATACTGACTATACTGACTTACATATTCAGGTCACAGCTAGCACATTCAGCTCGATACATTCAGGTTGGTACACTCCGTCTGTATCCTCCTTGCCCCTGTTCTACCAGCAGCACAACTGGGAACCTGGGTGTACAGTAAAATGACTATTGCAGACCGTGTTCCAGGGAAAGACGGGAACTTCAAAAAATAATTCTTATGCCTTAGTGACACTCATGTAGTCGATGTGCATAAAATCTAAGCCTTCTTTTTCTTTAACTGTAGTAATTTACAAAATATTTCATCAATAGCATCATCTATTTGTTAAAACTGCTCGGTTGACCTATCCCACCTGGAAATAGCGTGGTCTGCTTCCCTCTTCATTCGCCTGCTCTCTTTCTCTCTCTCTCTCTCTCTCTCTCTCTCTCCTTCCTCCAACCTGCCTTGCTGTTTTCTTATCATCATCCCTGCCTCTCTCTCTCTCTCTCTCTCTCTCTCTCTCTCTCTCTCTCTCTCTTTCTTTTTTTTTTTTTTTTAAATCCTACTTCTCTCCTTTCTAGTTTGTTATGCCTTTCTTCTCCCTTGCTCTCCTCCATTGTTCTTCTTCATCTCTCTACGCTCCATTTACTTGTCTTTCTTATTCCCCCACTCTCCTAACTTCCCCATCCTGTCTCTGTTTTCTTCCCTGTCCTACCTCTTTTCTACTCTATCTCCTTCTTTGTCCTCCCTCCTGTTCCATCCTTCTAATTCTTCCCTATCCTTCTCCTCTCCTCCCTCCATTAATTTGCCTTTCCTTTTCCTCTTCTCTCCCTCCTCCATTCTCGCTCTCTGCCTCTTTCCAATTTCCTCCTCTCCCCTCCCTCTTTCGTCTTTCCTATCTACTGTACCATGCAGACTCTGGCAGAGGCTCCCGTTCCTCCCTTAATGACAGTAATGGCTGCTATAAATCTGGGTAATGGCGGCTTTCCAGCGCTCATTTGAAGGTCAAGGTGTTAGTTAGTTGTTGTCTCACTGCGCTCCCTCAGCTCTGTGCCGTGGTTCTCTCAAAGGCCTTTTATCCCTTTTAGTTCTTGGAGGTAACTTTGCTTTTATTCTTGCCAATACCAGACGATTTTATTTAACTCAGAGAACGTTTCTTATAATGAACTGGCATATGAAGGCTAATATTGACCGATCCACTCTAAAAAGTCTCTCCTACGATGAACAAAATCATCTGGAGATATCCATCCATCCGTCATCCAGTCCTACGTTGCCCCATGAGATGCGTAGAAGTTGGACCTGACATTTAAGATGAGAGTGACCAGCCTCACTCATCCCTGAGTGGTATTACGTGAGCAATAAACCCCAAACCTCCATTGGATATAAACCTTCACCGGCTCAATCCGACTGGAGCGTAATAGTTACCCACTAAACCACCAGGCGCCAAAATTTGGTTATATGGTTGCCACTCAGCGTAGTAAATGGTTTCCTGGTGTACAGGAAACCATTTGACTTGTCACTCAGTGTAGAGTCACCCACAAGCAGAAGGAAGAGGAAAGAATGAAGGAAAGACGGAAGAGGGAGTGTCAAGTCACCCGTAGGCAGGAGGACGAGGAAATACTGAAGGAAAGAAAGACAGAAGAGAATGGAAGGAAAGAAGGATGGAGGAGAGGAAAGGGCAGACACCCGACAGCAGCACTACACCGAGTCGAGTGGGATGGACAAATCTAGTATTAAGTTCAGCCGACGTCAGGTTATTTAATTCAGTTGAGAGTGAATCATGGTATCCTGAGTGTGCAAATATTGTCATCACTAAGCTTTCATGCTAAGAAAAAAGCTAATATTCCATGCTAAGTAACTACGGATGATTCTATTCAGCTAAGAATATTAAGGATCCTGACTTACTCTTCTCCTTGACAAGATTAACTCACACATTTCTTTTTATTTCTGCTTTAGATATCTCTTCCCTCATATTTGTCTCCTTCCCGGTTCATTCCGTACCTTCATAGTCCCTTTCTTCTGTAGTTTTCTCCCTTCCTCTTCCGTTTCTCCTTTCTTTATCCTTTTCCGTTGTCCTTCTTTCCTACCTCGTCTATCTCTCCTTTGCCCTTTTATGGTTCCTTCGCCATTACCTCCCTCCTTCCTCTTGCAATCATTCCCTCCTCTCCCTTTTATCCTTCTCTCTATCCTTTTTCGTTTCCTCCTGCCATTGTCTTTCTCTCTTCACTTGTCCTTCCATCTTTTCCTTTCATTCCCTCCTCTTTATCTTTTTTTCTTAATTTCCAGGTACTTCTATCTCTTCTCATCACACTTTTTTGCTTTTTGCTTCCTATCCCCATCCCCCTCCTTTTCCGTCTCATTTGACATCATCTTCTCTCTCTCTCTCTCTCTCTCTCTTTCCCTTGTTCTTCTCGTCGTCCTTCGTCCGTCTCTTCTCCTTCTTTCGTTCTTCTCTCACACCTTCGTTCCTCTCTCCTAGCTCTTTCTTCCCTTGTATCTGTATCTTTGCTTTACTTGCTTTGCGCAGCTCCCGTCATCCCGTTGTCTTCCCACAGAAGCACGTTTTTCTGCATCATTTCCACTAACCCCCTTCCCATCTGCTCATCCAACCACGTATAACGCTACTTTGCTTTTCCGTCTCTTCCTTTAGTCTCCGTCCATTCTCCATCAGATATATTTTCAGCCTGTCTCTAAGAGTTCATCACGACTTCATGGCGAAAGAAACTGAGTATTCGTTTTTATTCTTTTGCGAATTGGCGAGTAGGCTTAGTTTAGAAACTGGGAAAAAACAGTAATGCAACTGACTTGTTAAGTGACAGGCTAAAACATTGGAAGAATGAGGCTGGAATGATGAGTGTTAAGGCTGTGTGTGTAGGGAAGTGGAAGCAGAGGTGTCAGGTAAGGTAAACAACATAGAAACTAGGCTAGATAAAGTTGGTACCAAGCTAGATGATAATGATAGCTCTCAACCAGTCAAGGGAGGGTGCACAGCAAAAGGGAGGCAACAGTGATAAGAGTGTAAATAGAAACATTATTCTCTTCTTCCTCTCTTACCTACTCTCACTGTGTACCAGCTTTATGAGAACTACCGGCTGAGTCAGTGGCACTACCTTTAGGATAAAGCTTGTGCTTGGATCAATATGTTGTAAAACCAACACTAGAGCTGCTGTTGGACAAATAATGTGGCTCGAGGCAGGGAGGAAAGATGTAGGCACTTGCCACTACTCTAACCGTTATCACTGTTTTGTTAAAGATACATGGTTCTTTGATCCTCATGAATGATGACGAATCATTGAAGGCCTGTGTAAATGGAGGCCGTGACAATATAATTATTCGGGACAATTTTAAATGACAATGACATGTGTGTCCGAGTTGGCAGGCCTGTATACCTCAATAGGTCGGCAAAATGTTTACCTGAAAGTGAAAAAAAAAAAAAAAAAGCGAGTTAAGAACGGCATTTCCCTGTAAAGCGAGCTAAGATCGCTACCGAGAGAACACATTAATTAGATGCAAATGTGGTATTATAGTAACTACAGTTTACGTAGATTATTTTTACATCACTTTCGTGTAATTTCATTCTATTCTAAATAGAAGAGCATCAAAAGAAAAAAAAACATTCATACAAAGCCAGAACTGCATTTCCTACGATCGAGGAACCTCTTGATTATGACAATCCACTGACTAAAGCTGTGAATGGCACTCTTGACTGGCTGGAAAGCATGTTTGAAGGTGATGGGCACGGGTCAGACAATGCTAAGTTCAACTGGGTTCGAAATATCATATCGATGCATTTCTCATACCAACTGATTCTCAAGCATTTACACCGACTGAGTAGGTTAAGACAATGTGAAAGAGGATTTGGCTTACAAGTTGTAAATACAGAAGCAGCATCGAGTATCATCTTAAAATTTGCAATGGATATGGAAATAGTGAAAATGCAGGCCGTAACTTTGACGCATTATATACTTTCATAGTCTGCTACCAGATTTCAATCCAGCTATCAGATACTTTCACACTTATGCAGGGTAATGTCAGTCGACTAAAAAGAAGCCAGAAGTGTCTATCACAACCCTGTTACGTACAGTGGGCTCCAGGAGTCCTTTTACCCCCTGTCAGCCCTCTCTTACCCATGTGGCAACAGCGCACTACTCGTGTGTATAGGAGGTACACAACAGAGATTTTTCTTATTAAGTGGTGTTATACAATAAACTAACATATTAATATGCGGTTGAATTATCCACTGAGGATATAATATGGAATCTCTACGAGGGTATGTGATGTTACGTGAAATAGTTGCTGCCTCTGAAGAAGATACTGGTAGCGGGGTGGACGAGGTAGAGCGAAGACGGTGAGGGAAGAGAAATTGGGAAGGAAAAGTAAGGAGAAAGGGAAAGTGAAGCACCGAAACAACGTGATGAGAGACGATGGAAAAGAAGAAAGGGATTGAAGCTGTTGGACGTTTCAACTGGGTTATTAAGGGTAATAATGATATTATTCCATCTCGTTTCGGTCATTGCCGTAGACGTCTCTACCAGCGAAAACAGTTGGGAGCATATGGGTATGACATCCAAGCCCGAAAATCTCAAAATGGCTGAGTAGTGATAAATTATAGGGTGCTGGTATCTTTGCAGTTCAGCAAGTTGTTTTCCCCTTCATTCACACTTCAGCCTGATACCTCAGATTGTATTTAATTATCACTTTGATACTGAGTTTTTTTTTTGGGGGGGCTGTGATGAGTGGAGAGAATTTTTCCTATCTATCCTTTTCTTTTACAGGTTGATTAGACTCTGGGCATAGGCTTCACAGCCTGCTATCAAGGCCCAGCAGTCCTCCTACATACCATACACCTCTACATGTCACCACTTCGGCCTTAACACCCACCGTCCATATTGAATACATGCTAGGGCTGTCTCTCTGGACTGGTGTATTCACGGTATTAGCGGGGGTATTTATATACGATATGTCGGCGGGTCTTCTGGTAGATCAGTAAAGCCTGATTGAATGAAATTCAAATCCTTAAACTGTTCCTCTGCCCCAGCCGGGATTCGTACTTCTGGGTCCGTTAGGACTTTACAGGCCACCTCTCTACCGATTGAGCAATTCCATAAATGGAAACACTGTAATAAGATCATGAATTATGGCTACTGCATTGTACAAAACAAGGCCAACGCTATAAGAGGTTGAGGCAGTAAAAATGAGTGATAATGAAATGGAAGGGCTAAGGCGGAAGGGTGGGGATTGGAGACGTTGTGCCGTTGCCACATGAGCAAGAGCGGGTTGGCCAAGGCAATACGACTCCTGGAGCCGACTGTACATTATTCATGCCATTTTTCACCGTGAATAAAGTCGGAATCCCACACCCCCACCCCTTCTCAAAGAAAATACCCATGAGATAAAGCCCATCGAAACGGAGTGATGAACAAACCATAGTATGAAACACACACACACACACACACACACACACACACACACACACATATATATATATATATATATATATATATATATATATATATATATATATATATATATATATATATATATATATATATATATATATATATATATATATATATATATATATATATATATATATATATATAAGAAAAATAAATAATAATTTAGTTTTACAAATATCCCCGAAGGGCTAATGCGAAATTGCCCCAGTGGGTACAGAATAAAGGACTTTTGGACTGGAGCGTGTAATTGGACTGAAAAAAAAAAATTGAAATATGACCGGATGCCACTTGAGACCTGATGTCTACCAGATGACCCTGCATGGGTGGATTCAGTCCTCCGACCCTTCGGTCAGAGCAGACGTTTTAACCCACTGAGCAACGGATATATACATATATATATATATATATATATATATATATATATATATATATATATATATATATATATATATATATATATATATATATATATTTATATATATATATATATATATATATATATATATATATATATATATATATATATATATATATATATATATCACAGGTGTGTGTGTGTGTGTGTGTGTGTGTGTGTGTGTGTGTGTGTGTGTGAATTCACTGGGTCGGTCAGGATCAAAGTTGATGGTCGTGATCGTCAGCTTTTACCCTCCCGGAAGTGAGCTGAGAGCTAAAACTTATAGTCCGATCTAAGGGCAAAGGCTGTGTAAACCTTCACACACGCACACACCGTCCCCTTGCTCAGGGGGACAGTAACCACCACTTCGTCAGTGAAACTTTATCGCAACCTGAGCAGAGGCGCAAACTCCCGTCCACCAGTTGGCAAGTGTCATAGAACGTTACCGCTGCACCAGCGAGCGGTGTGTGTGTGTGTGTGTGTGTGTGTAGAAGGGAGTGATAAACTCAAGTTCAAAATTTGAAGACGTCCATTTGGCTAATGACTAACATTATTAATAAATACATAAATTTTGATACCAAAACTAACATCATATCTCGGAAAAAAAAAAAAAATGAAATTCAAAATTAACCCCAAAATCGGCTTTTCTGCCCATTCTGTTGTTCGTATGCCCTGACTTGTGTTATTGTCTGTTAGTACAGGGCTTGAAATACTTTTCTCATAATTGATCAGCAGCACATTTTGATCCTAAAAAAATTGCTTTAGCATTTACATCAATTAAGAAATGGTTTTTGGATCGCAATATGTGTATTTTCAAACGCAAACTGGGATGCGTTATTGCTTAATTCTAGACTTGCAGTAAAAGTGATTAACGACTGATTTAGAATACTTAACATTTTTATTTCAAACTTAAAACACTCAGGTAAGTGGCATGGAAAGAACTATCTTGTAAGATGCCAGTTTGTCAAGGCTTTGCTGGAAAATCTCATATTCTAGTGAGTTCGGTCGCTCCTCCTGCCCATGTGTACGACATTAGGGCCTCTCCAAACTCCTGGTGCAGTTTTCATCCTTCTCTTCCCACTGCAGCAGTGTCACCTGGACTCAGAAGATAGGATCGACTTTAGGCATAAGTCTGTGGTACTCTTTCTGGCGAAATGAAGCTCCAGCTTCATCCTTTGCTGCTTGTCCTTGTCGCTCAGAGTTGGATCCGCAAGGAATTGCTCAACTTCCTCATTGTCAGTAAAGGGCCACCACCAGATTTTAGTTTTTCTAGCGAGTCCAGTCGTTTACTCTCCTTTCTCTGAGCCATTTCCTGCTGTTGCTCTGCTCCTTTCTCAAATTTCTCCTTCGTGTATTTACTCCAGTTGAGTTCGACCTCCCTTTTAGCTTGGGCTGCTGCTTTGAAACCTCTAAAGGAAGGAATTTGTCCAGTCCTTAGTTCCTGGTTCCTCTGTAGGATAATTGACCTGCTGACTGCATTCAATGTGCCTAACTTTCTCAGTCTGTAGTTCACTTTGCCACATTGTCTCTCCATGCCAATGTTGTGCACAGGGGTTTCATCGATTACTCATGCATCAGACAGTACCACTAAGAAAGGTGTAGGCCAGTTCATAGTGTAAGGGCTGCATGTAAGTCAGGACAAACCATTTCCTCTACCTATTCTGCTAATCTATGGAGAGACAATTGAGGACATCGCAATGCAGGTGGATATAAGGTTTGAGATACTGGCATCTGTCAGAAGAGTCAGTGCAGAGGACGTGTATTAGCTTGTAGATGCCCATATGGCAGAGAGCACAGAGCACAACAAGAGCTTTTCAAAGCTGTTGGCGGAGATGTACGACCTGGAAACACCAGCAGGACAGTTATTTTGTGGCACTCATACTACACTGGGGTTCAACAGTGCCATGAATAAGGTCATGACAGTGTGTGTGTGTGTGTGTGTGTGTGTGTGTGTGTGTGTGTGTGTGTGTGTGTGTGTGTGTGTGTGTGTGTGTGTGTGTGTGTGTGTGTGTGTGTGTGTGTGTGTGTGTGTGTGTGTGTGTGTGTGTGTGTGTGTGTGTGTGTGTGTGTGTGTGTGTGTGTGTTAACAATGAGCACTTGCACATACAAACTTGCCATAGGCTGGTTATACATACTACCCTACCGACGGCTCACTTGAGTCTGGCGTGCACCACGTTCAGACTTCCCCGGTTCGAGTCTAACACAACCTGACTGAGAGTAACGAGTGGTGCTTAGCGTTTGGAACACCTCGGAAATGTAGCGTTGCTACTGTTTCACTATTCTTTTAATAAAAAGTAGTGCACTAATGCTACTTGGCACTTTATAAAGTAGCTCCGCAATATGGTGTCACTTCTCGCACTGACGCAGCTTTCATTACTACCCATGAGGCTGGCAGAGGCAGATATGAAGATGGAACAGGTTCTGAAGGGCTTTATGGTCGATCTGGAGGTAGACAGCAAAAATAGCAATCTGACTGGGCAAGCGCTGGACATGTGCCTCAGGCTGGTAGCTCCTGAATTTTCACACAAGCCTTGGAACCGCTACAAGGAATTCCTTGTCTTCCTGGAGCAAAAGCGTGTATCCAGTGTCCTGTTTGCCTACAAAGATAGCAGGTTTGGGTGCCTCTCCAGGGCAGCAGCAGTCTTCATATAGCCTATAGTTATGGCCACCTGGCAGAGTTTCTGAGGCAGAATCCTCACATCAACAACCGCCTAGCCTGCCTGGTGAGAGAAGTATTGGAACTCCCCTATCTCAAAGTCGTCCTCATGGTGTTTGCCTGCCTGGGTGTGCACTTGGTGGAACCCTTCTATGCCAGAACAATAGAAAGAGACGCTACCCATACTCAGCTCAGAGAGTTCTACAAAGGACTCCACACAGCCTTGGGTCAGTCCATCAGTGATGAATTTACAAGATTTACAAAGCCTGAATACCCTGGGGTGTCTGACGATCTCTTCACTGCTGTGAAGAAGAACTACAAGGATGAAGTCCTGAACTCCGTGTCTGACTTAGCTGAGGAGCACCTAGAGGAGGTAAAGAAGCTGACCAACCTAATGCTGCCTCACCTGCAGATGGTCCTAGCCAGGCAGAGAAGGGACTGTGGTATAGATGAGGAGGCCTTCCCATTGGACTAACCCGTGAGCGACCAGGCAAGTAACATCGATGAAACCCCTGTGCACAACATTGGCATGGAGAGACAATGTGGCAAAGTGAACTACAGACTGAGAAAGTTAGGCACATTGAATGCAGTCAGCAGGTCAATTATCCTACAGAGGAACCAGGAACTAAGGACTGGACAAATTCCTTCCTTTAGAGGTTTCAAAGCAGCAGCCCAAGCTAAAAGGGAGGTCGAACTCAACTGGAGTAAATACACGAAGGAGAAATTTGAGAAAGGAGCAGAGCAACAGCAGGAAATGGCTCAGAGAAAGGAGAGTAAACGACTGGACTCGCTAGAAAAACTAAAATCTGGTGGTGGCCCCTTTACTGACAATGAGGAAGTTGAGCAATTCCTTGCGGATCCAACTCTGAGCGACAAGGACAAGCAGCAAAGGATGAAGCTGGAGCTTCATTTCGCCAGAAAGAGTACCACACTTATGCCTAAAGTCGATCCTATCTTCTGAGTCCAGGTGACACTGCCCAGTGGGAAGAGAAGGATGAAAACTGCACAGGAGTTTGGAGAGGCCCTAATGTCGTACACATGGGCAGGAGGAGCGACCGAACCTCACTAGAATATGAGATTTTCCAGCAAAGCCTTGACAAACTGGCATCTTCATAAGATAGTTCTTTCCATGCCACTTACCTGAGTGTTTTAAGTTTGAAATAAAAATGTTAAGTATTCTAAATCAGTCGTTAATCACTTTTACTGCAAGTCTAGAATTAAGCAATAACGCATCCCAGTTTGCGTTTGAAAATACACATATTGCGATCCAAAAACCATTTCTTAATTGATGTAAATGCTAAAGCAATTTTTTTAGGATCAAAATGTGCTGCTGATCAATTATGAGAAAAGTATTTCAAGCCCTGTACTAACAGACAATAACACAAGTCAGGGCATACGAACAACAGAATGGGCAGAAAAGCCGATTTTGGGGTTAATTTTGAATTTCATTTTTTTTTTTTTTTAATGAGATATGATGTTAGTTTTGGTATCAAAATTTATGTATTTATTAATAATGTTAGTCATTAGCCAAATGGACGTCTTCAAATTTTGAACTTGAG
The DNA here is from genome assembly GCF_032717465.1 of Coenobita brevimanus. Lineage (NCBI taxonomy): Eukaryota > Metazoa > Arthropoda > Malacostraca > Decapoda > Coenobitidae > Coenobita > Coenobita brevimanus. The sequence continues at coordinate 10,896,134 of NC_137014.1, forward strand.
TTTATCACTCCCTTCTACACACACACACACACACACACACACACACACACCGCTCGCTGGTGCAGCGGTAACGTTCTTGCTTGCCAACTGGTGGACGGGAGTTTGCGCCTCGCTCAGGTTGCGAAAAGTTTCACTGACGAAGTGGGTGGTTACTGTCCCCCTGGAGCAAGGGGACGGGTGTGTGCGTGTGTGAAGGACACAGCCTTGCCCTTAGATCGGACTATAAGAGCTCTCAGCTCACTTCCGGGAGGGTAAAAGCTGACGATCACGACCATCAAGTGATCCTGACCGACCCGGTGAATTACACACACACACACACACACACACACACACACACACACACATATATATATATATATATATATATATATATATATATATATATATATATATATATATATATATATATATATATATATATATTATATACATAAATATATATATATATATATATATATATATATATATATATATATATATATATATATATATATATATATATATGTATGTATATATCCGTTGCTCAGTGGGTTAAAACGCTCCGCTCTGACCGAAGGGTCGGAGGATCGAATCCACCCAAGGGTCATTGGTAGACATCAGGAAGGCCAACCGGTAATAAAATGATACACGCTTCAGACCAAAATTCCTCTACCCATGTGCAACGCATTAGCCCTTCGGGGATACCTGGCGTAAAACTAAATTATTATTTATTTTTCTTATATATATATATATATATATATATATATATATATATATATATATATATATATATATATATATATATATATATATATATATATATATATATATATATATATATGTTTGTGTGTGTGTGTGTGTGTGTGTTTCATACTATGGTTTGTTCATCACTCCGTTTCGATGGGCTTTTATCTCATGGGTATTTTCTTTGGAGAAGGGGTGGGGGTGTGGGATTCCGACTTTATTCACGGTGAAAAATGGCATGAATAATGTACAGTCGGCTCCAGGAGTCGTATTGCCTTGGCCAACCCGCTCTTGCTCATGTGGCAACGGCGCACAACGTCTCCAATCCCCACCCTTCCGCCTTAGCCCTTCCATTTCATTATCACTCATTTTTACTGCCTCACCTCTTATAGCGTTGGCCTTGTTTTGTACAATGCAGTAGCCATAATTCATGATCTTATTACATTTTCCATTTATGGAATTGCTCAATCGGTAGAGAGGTGGCCTGTAGTCCTAACGGACCCAGGTTCGAATCCCGGCTGGGACAGGGAACAGTTTAAGGATTTGAATTTCATTCAATCAGGCTTTACTGATCTACCAGAAGACCCGCCGACATGTCGTAAAAATACCCCCGCTAATACCAATACACCAGTCCTGTATGAGACAGCCCTAGCATGTATTCAATATGGACGGTGGGTGTTAGCGCCGAAGTGGTGACATGTAGAGGTGTATGGTATGTAGGAGGACTGCTGGGCCTTGATAGCAGGCTGTGAAGCCTATGCCCAGAGTCAGACACATAAAAAAAAAAAAAAAAAAAAAAAAAACTCAGTATCAAAGTGATAATTAAATACAATCTGAGGTATCAGGCTGAAGTGTGAATGAAGGGGAAAAACAACTGCTGAACTGCAAAGATACCAGCACCCTATAATTTATCACTACTCAGCCATTTTGAGATTTTCGGGCTTGGATGTCCCCATATGCTCCCACTGTTTTCGCCGTAGAGACGTGTACGGCAATGACCGAAACGAGATGGAATAATATCATTATTACCCTTAATAACCCAGTTGAAACGTCCAACAGCTTCAATCCCTTTCTCTTCTTTCCATCGTCTCTCATCACGTTGTTTCGGTGCTTCACTTTCCCTTTCTCCTTACTTCCCCTTCCTTCCCAATTTCTCTTCCCTCACCGTCTTCGCTCTACCTCGTCCACCCCGCTACCAGTATCTTCTTCAGAGGCAGCAACTATTTCACGTAACATCACATACCCTCGTAGAGATTCCATATTATATCCTCAGTGGATAATTCAACCGCATATTAATATGTTAGTTTATTGTATAACACCACTTAATAAGAAAAATCTCTGTTGTGTACCTCCTATACACACGAGTAGTGCGCTGTTGCCACATGGGTAAGAGAGGGCTGACAGGGGGTAAAAGGACTCCTGGAGCCCACTGTACGTAACAGGGTTGTGATAGACACTTCTGGCTTCTTTTTAGTCGACTGACATTACCCTGCATAAGTGTGAAAGTATCTGATAGCTGGATTGAAATCTGGTAGCAGACTATGAAAGTATATAATGCGTCAAAGTTACGGCCTGCATTTTCACTATTTCCATATCCATTGCAAATTTTAAGATGATACTCGATGCTGCGACGTATTTACAACTTGTAAGCCAAACCCTCACATTGTCTTAACCTACTCAGTCGGTGTAAATGCTTGAGAATCAGTTGGTATGAGAAATGCATCGATATGATATTTCGAACCCAGTTGAACTTAGCATTGTCTGACCCGTGCCCATCACCTTCAAACCTGCTTTCCAGCCAGTCAAGAGTGCCATTCACAGCTTTAGTCAGTGGTCTGTCATAATCAAGAGGTTCCTCGATCGTAGGAAATGCAGTTCTGGCTTTGTATGAATGTTTTTTTTTTGATGCTCTTCTATTTAGAATAGAATGAAATTACCCGAAAGTGATGTAAAAATAATCTGTAAACTGTAGTTACTATAATACCATTTATCTAATTAATGTGTTATGGTAGCGAGTTTTACAGGGAAATGCCGTTCTTTCTCGCTTTTTTTTTTTTTTTTTTTTTTTCACTTTCAGGTAAACATTTTGCCGAAAAGTATACAGGCTGCCAACTCGGACACACATGTCATTGTCATTTAAGTATAATTATATTGTCATGCCATTTCAGGTCAATGATTCGTCATTTCATTACATGTATTTAAAACAGTGATAACGGTTAGAGTAGTGGCAGTGCTCTACATCCCTCCCTCCCCCTCGAGAAAAAACAGCAGCTCTAGTGTTGGTTTTACAACATATTGATCCAAGCAGAGGTAAAGGTAGTGCCACTGACTCAGCCGGTAGTTCTCATAAAGCTGGTACACAGTGAGAGTAGGTAAGAGAGGAAGAAGAGAATAATGTATAGGGAAAACAAAGGAAAAAACAGGAGAAAAAGAGGAGACTATAAGAGAGAAAGAGGTAAATTCTGGTAAGAAAAATGAGAACAAAAGGGACAAAGGAGACTAAAAGAAGAGAGAAAATAATGGGAACTAATGAAAGACAGACGACGGAAGATGAGAACAAAAAGAGAAAAAGAGAATATGTGTGAGGATGGGAAGAAAATAGAAAAAAAATTAGTAGAATACGAGGAAATATGAAAGTATAGGAAATAGAATGAAAAAGAGTAGGAGATGCACATGAGAGAAAAATGATTACATATGGAAAAAGGCTATTTGGGAAATGACCAGAATATAAGACTGGGAAAAGATATAGAGAAAAAAAGTAAATATAAAACAGAAAGATGAAATTTAGAAAAAAAAGGATCATGGAAAAGAAAGCCAAAGAATGCGCGAAAAAAAAAAAATTAAAAGAAACAAATACGAGAGGAAAAATGAAGCAATAAAAAGTGGGTGGCACGAAAGTTCTCTCAGTCCGTAATTAAGGAATGATTTAATTAGTCTCTTTATAACCGTGGCAATTTGTTGGGAGTCCCAAATGATGTAGTGGTGTGATGGTGTGATGAAGCTGGTGTAAGGGTGTGAGGGTGCGATGGTGCTGGATGTGACGGTATGATGTGGTGATGTGATGGTGTGAGGGTGTGATGAAGTTGCGGTATGATGGTGTGATGGCGAGATGGTGTGGAAGTGTGATGGAGCTGGGTGTGATGGTGTGATGATATTGGACCTAATGGTGTTGGATGTGACGGTATATGATCGAGTAGGATGTTACTGTGTTCGGTGTGATGGCACTGTATGTGTTGGTGTGAGGGTGTTGGTATGGAGGTGTTGATGAAATGGTGTTTAGCGTGATGATGTGGAGGTGCTGGATGTGATGAGATGATGTTGGGTCTGATGGTGTGGGGATGTGAAAATGTGATCGTGTTTGATATAATGGAGTTGGCTGCATGGTGTCGAGATTAATGGTGTGGTGGTGTAGGATGCAATGGTGTGGGAACGCTGGGTGTAATGGTGTAGTGGTAAGACATGTGATGGTGTGTGGTATGGTGGTATGATGGTATTGGGTGAGGTGGTATGAAAATGTTATAGTGTGGTGATGCAAGGTATGATTTCAGGATGATGCTTAGTGTGCTGGCTATGGTATGATGGTGAGGTGGTATTAGATGTGACAATGGCGCCCTCACCACCATATACAAACACTCACAAATAACGAACAGAGACATACAAGTAAGTTGGCTACAGAAGCAAGTTACACGTATCAGGTAACACACACACACACACACACACACACACACACACACACACAGCAGAGAGAGGGTCAACACAGTGGGACAACAAACACGAGTGTTGAGTGGTGACCTTTCCTCTCATCTCATTTTTAGGCTTCAAGAGACGAGACTGACCCGCCCTCCACTTCCTGTTCCACTTACCTTCAACTCCCATTTTCGTCCTTCCCTTCGCATCTCTCTTTGTTCTCCTCTCTTATATCCTTTTTCAAATCTTCTTTTTTTTCAGTGTGTTTCCTTCCTCTTCTTCTTTACCTCCTCTTAAAATTGTTCTTCCCCTCCTCTTTCCTTTCCTTTTATTCCCCTCTTCTCATCTCTTCTCTTCTCTTTTATCCCCTCCTCATTTTTGTTCTTTCCTTATTCTCTTCTTCCCCTCTTCATCCTCTTTTTCTTCTTCCCCATTTTTGCTCATCTTCAACTGGTCTCTTCTGATCTTTTCGCTTCTCTTCCTCATCTCTGCTCTTCTTTTTCTCCTCTTTTTCTCTCCTCTTCCTCGCCTCCTCTCATTCCTCACTCTTGTTTCTCATGTTTCACTTTTTTTTTTCTTTACCATCTCTCGTCTCTTCCTTTAATTGTTCCCCTTCCTCACATGCTCTCGTTTCTCTCACCAGCTCCAATCCATCGTTTTTTCCTTCTCCTCCCTTTCCTCCCCTTCCTTTAGTTCCTCTGTATCTTTCCTCCCCTTCATTTACCTTTGCTTACTCTTCGTCACATCCTCTCTCTCGCTTTTCCTTTACTGGCTCTCTTTCTTTCTCTTCCTCGCCCCCTTTATTATCTTTTGCCTACATTCCCTGTTCTACCTGTCTCAAACTATTTTTCTTTTCTTTTTTTTTTACTTCTTTTCTCCTTCCTTTCCATCACCTCGCCTCCTTCATTCTTCTTTTTCACCTCTTGTCTTCCTTCTTGTTCTTCTCCCTCTCTCTTATGTTATTTACTTTCAGGTCCTTTTCTTGCTTTCTCTTCTTCATCTACTCCATTGCCTTCCTCTTCTCCACTTCGTGTTTATTCTTTCCCTCTCTCCTTAACCTACTCTTTCATTTCCCTACATCATAATCTCTCTTCTTTCCTCATAATCATCCATCCATGCCCCATGAGGAACATAGGAGTCCGGGGCTAGGCAAATTGGTCCTGACATTTAAGATGAGAATGACCAATCTCAACTATCCCTTAGTGGCATTACATGAGCAATAAACCCCAGCCATCCCTTGGGTATAAACCTATACAGGCTCATTCCGACCTGAGAACCTCAATTACCCACTAAACCACCAGGTGCCATAATTTGGTTATATAGTTACCACTTAGCGTAGTGAATGGTTCCCTTATGCCTGTCCCTGTATTTTTTTTTATCTCGTAACATCATATATATATATATATATATATATATATATATATATATAAAGCCTCTGTGGTAAAGTGTGCGTTTTCGTGCACTGAAGAACGAGGGTTCGCGCTCCGCCAGGGTAATAAACTTTAGGTGCGTTCTTCTGGCCACATACTGCATTGGCGAACACAAGGGATGCTGTGGTTGAACCAGTGTTGCATACTATAAAGTATGCTTGCACCCAGTCGGCTTGCGAGGACCGATTACACTTGGTTCACAGACTACACACACATCCAAAGCCACTCCAACTCGAAGTTACACTTACAAGCACTTCTCACCCTACATACAATCTCTACCAGACAGCCTAAGCCACTTGGTAGAGATACATTGGCTGTATCGTCCCCACTTCGGTCGGGATAGGCCGGTCCTGCAGTGGACACTCAAATGGCTGATGAGATGATGATATTCAGGTATATATATATATATATATATATATATATATATATATATATATATATATATATATATATATATATATATATATATATATATATATATATATATATATGGCACATGTGTGGATGGTTCTACTGGTGGTATTGTCATTTACTGGGACTTGAATGTTAAGCGAATGTGTGTGTGCCCCATTTCGTTGGGCATGCTGTTGTTTGCTTTTCATTCTGCCATGTTTTCTTTTTTCCTGCCTTCAGGACCCTACCTCACTCCATCTTGTTCGGAAAAATGATCGAGAATGTGATTCTGATATTTTCCTTGGCGGGTAGAAGCTATTAATTTGTACGTTGGGAAACTAGTCAGCTTTTAGACACTGTAGACACTGATCATTTTCCGACCATATGGCTTCCTCCACTCTGCTCTATGGAGGGGAACCAACGAACTTGAAGACATCGATATTATCCATAATTTTACAGTATGTGGTCTGATTGGTAGTAATACTTATTTTTACAGTAGCTTTATTGTGGGAACATTGAACAGCGACAGCTGCATCTATACACATCATTTCATATCCAAAAAGTGATTAGGAATTTTTCTCTTTCGTAAGTCGATGGCAGTGTCGTAGGGTGATCTCTTACGACTGAAATTAGCTTTATTATGGTAGCCAACCTCACACCCATACGCGCCGAGGGGAAAAATATGGGACTGGCTCTTATAGTTCTCCTTAAAAGTAATGCAGAAAGCATCTTCCTCATGATCCAGTACTATTTCCTACAAATACATTGGCTGAAAGAGATCCAGAATCTAGAGCAGGGGAGCCAAAATTAGAATTAACAGGACAGTGACAGGTGAAGTTAAAAACATGTCCACTCACAGTTTAAGACGGGAATTCTCGGTTCCATCTCACATGCCTAATAATCCGAAAATAAACGCATTATAATGCATAAAGAAGAGACCATCTTGTAAATAACAGAGAAAAAATAAGTGCAACCTGTATTATATGCATCCGCATATATGTAGTTGCGTTTTTATTCGGTGACAATAACATAATGGTAGATCTGAACGAAGGTCATATTGCAAGTTAACCAAACAGATGTCAGTAATATTACTGAAGAAAACATAAGATGGTAATATCAGATTGGCTGATTAGAAAGGAGATAGTATTTTAGCGGTGAGCCATAATGGTGAAGTACGACAATAATCAACCACGAAAGTGGTAACTATATATCTCATTAATCACCATTTTGTCTTTTTCTTTTTTTTTTTATGTATCCGAGTCTAGGCAAAGGTTTCAGGGCCTATCCCAAGGCCCAGTTGTCCTCCTACACAGCTCTACAAGTCACCACTTCGGCGCTAACACCCACCGTCCATATTGAACACATGCTAGTGCTGTCTCATACAGGACTGGTGTACTAGTATTAGCAGGGGTACTTATCGACACGGCGGGTCTTCTGGTAGATCAGTAAAGTCTGCTTTTATGAAACTGATATTCTTAAACTGTTTCCTGCCCCAGCAGGGATTCGATCCTGGATAATTTAGGAGTGTAGGCCGCCTCTCTACAGATTCAGCCACCGCATCCCCCCAGTAAGCTGTTCCATCAGGAAGTTTTCTGTCCATGTTGCGATTCTCTGTCTGTTGGCCGTACTCTACTTGATATGGGAGCACCTATGCTGTAGGGATTTTTTTTAATGTAACAGACCCATAACACAGCAATCGATATTAAAGAGTAATGTGCAAAATAAATCGCTATTGAAGATTGTGTTGCCAAATCTACAAAACCTCTTATTTTTCCCAGACTCTGTTATTTGGGTTGTAGGATCACCAAGCAAGAACGAACAGGTCTGGTCGACCTATGTCGACCTATGTCTACATCTCTGGGCACCCTCTTGTCATCAGATGAAAGGTCACTCCTCAATCTTTCCAATCTCGCTTCATCTTGACTTTCCTCTTCGATTTCTTCACCTTCCTACATTCCTTCTGTCTATCCTTAACCAGGTTCCAGTTCGAGCATTTACGGTGCAAAATTTTCCCCAAAGCTGGATAAAAAAGGTCTTTAGATAGCCAGGGTATACAATAATCCCGGTGCGAGTGAAAAATTATCAGAGAAGAAAATCTACCTAACCTCACCTATCCAGGTCGTAATAGAGTCAATTATCATACAAGCAAGGAAGCGAAGAGAGCGAATGAGAGCATTATCAGAAACGTAGTAGCGTGGAAAAAATCACCGCACCAAAATTGTTATCTCAGAAAGCACTGAAGGTACAGGGGATCTTGGCGCATTGTTAAAAAGCGTACGAAATAGCAATGAGTGTTACATGATGGCTTTTCTCAGGATTCACCACCAAATTGCTACGTAAAAAATGAACACTCAAATAGTGAAATACCCGTGCCTCAAACTAATCTCAGAGTTGAATATTTTACTTTGCCCTTTACCTCAAACCTTTGAATTTCATATTTAAAGTATTATAATTTTTGTCTAACCTTTAATCATTCTACCAAACTTATTTCAGATCAACGTAAAATTGTTTTATGGTAGGTGGTGGCGACCATCATCCACTCACTTGATGTAATGCTGCCTACTTCTTTCTTAGCCTTTATCATGATTTTTCTGTGCCTGCCCTCCTCTCTTCCAATTTCTCCCATCTTTCCTGCCACTTCTTATGGTTTTTCTTTCCTTTACAGGTGGCTTTACATTGCGTGACATGCCAAATGGTTTCCTGTAAGCCAAGAAACCATTTACAACGCTGGATAGTAACCATATAACCAAACCATACGTACTCCCTATGTGTCATCAAGTGGGTTGGTGGAGGGTTAGTGCCCCTCCCCGTAAAACAAATAACTCAAAGTCAAATGACCACCCCTTAAGGGATTATGGCGTCTGACAACAGATAGATAAATAGTAAAATTGTTCAGTTTACCTTTTCAAATGAACCTGACATTTGATCTTCCCTTTAACTAGCCTTAACTGGTTGCTTTAAAAATAGTATGTTGATTATCATTTTACCTGGACAGCCCACAAAGTTTAGTCAGTATCGGATAAAAACTTTATTTGTACTTTTCCATGTGAATTTGACTTTTGACCTATTGGTTAAAAAAAAAAAAAAAGACGTGAATCCCTAGGACGATACTTAACCAATCCACCAAGTTCATCAACACCAGATCAAAACCGATTTAGTTTCTTTGTTCACATTAAGACACAACTGGTCGAAGTTTAACCTTGCCCTGTAACCTTGGCTTTTGGCTGATTGTTCTCACAGCTGAATCCCTTCGTTCTTGTCTGGCCCTTAATCTTGCCACCGAGTTTGGTTCAAATCAGATCGATGCTCTTTGAGTTACCCTTTTCCCATGACCTTGACTTTAAACCAATTGCCTAAATAACAATAGGCTTATTTCTTTGCCAACCCTCAGCATTGCCACTAAGTTTGGTTAAAAGAAGATCCAAACTATCTAAACTATTTTTTTTTTTTAACAAAAATATCCACGAATCTAAATCTGACCGCGCTGTGAAATCATTTCTAACTTCTGAAAAGTGAATTACTTCATTCGTGCTTGACCTTCAATCTTTTACCGAAATATGGTAAGAATTTCATAAAAGCATTAAAGTTATTTTGCTAAGTCAACCTTTGATCTATCATTGTTACCTTGGCCTTTGACCTGTTATTGAAAAAAAAAAAAAAAAGTTTCTATATGGGCTGTCCGTCAACTATTCCACCAAATTTGGGTAACACACACACACACACACACACACACACACACACACACACACACACACATCGCTAAAACATAACACCCATCTCTTCGTAAGTCCAAGTGTAATAAATTTAACTTCTCCAAATTAGTCACGAAAAATTGTTTCATCACCGAATCCTTGAAAGTTACAGCAAATCTACACGCATTGTGAGAATGCTTATGAAAGAGTGACTGGTAATACGCAAACCAAATTTCTCAAAATTCGCCTCTGTTGTTGCTAAGAAAAATCAAACAAACAAAGCTAAAAGCACCAAACTGGCAACAAATCTCGGTTGTCTACGAAACATTGAAAGTTACAGTGAACCTAAGGGCACCGAAGCTTATGAAAAAGAATTAGACGCTGCTTTTGTGACTTTTCTCAAAATTCTTGAACAGAAAACAGATGAATTGTTAATATTCACATGTTTCAAACACTTTACTCGAGCACTATATATATATATATATATATATATATATATATATATATATATATATATATATATATATATATATATATATATATATATATATATATATATTGTATGGTTTGTTTTATATTTAATTTGTTTTTCCTTCCTCTGTTCATGTACTATATAAATCAATAAATATATATATATATATATATATATATATATATATATATATATATATATATATATATATGTCTCTCTCTCTCTCTCTCTCTCTATCTATCTATCTATATATTTCACTCTCATCTTAAATGGCAGGACCAACTGCCTAGCCCCGGGCTCCTACGCTCCTCATGGGGCAATGTAAGATTGGATGATATATATATATATATATATATATATATATATATATATATATATATATATATATATATATATATATATATATATATATATATATCCTAACCCTGAATTGCTCCATCAAGAGCACAGAGACCTGTGGCCAGACAGCTCAATCCAGACAGCTAAGGGTAGGAGACTGCCGGTCGCCATTAAGCAGTATTATGAGTGCAATCAGCTCCAAACACGCCAGCACTAAGATAGAGGGCAATAAATGCGTTCTGGTGCACTTCGCTAGTAATTAATTCCCAGTCTGATTTACTTCCGCATATGCTAACCCTTTACTTTCTCCCCCATGCCAAGATTCGTGACTTTAAAAAAAATTCCAGTCAATAATTTGAGTTATCACCTTCCTGATGAATGCCATCATAGGCGCTGCTTAAGCTGAGGTAATATTAAATTCTTTATCGCTTTACCACATCACTCATTTTAAAAGAAAATATTATTAAACTACACGAGATTGTTTTTCTTTTCTTTTTCACAACGTTTGCATCAAATGATTAACAGTCTTCCAACATTAACTAAGTGGAAACGAATAATTCTGTAGCTTTAAAATAGCCTTGTTTGTTATGCTTCGTACATCCAGAGCTACTTCCGAGTTTGGTGAATAATTAGAGGAATAGTTATCAGTAGAATATTAGTATAACTACTCTTATTGCAAGCATTTGTCACACAGGAATGCAATTCGTGCTATTTCAATAATGACTGATGGAACGCAGTTAGTTTTATGAAGTAATTTTCTTTACCATGTCTTGTGATGCAGATGGCGTCTGACCACACCGGACCTGTCCTTTCTGAATTAGTAAAATAATCAGTAGTCACCTTGCTTTCGTGATCATGGTTTCTGTTCTAAATTCCTTGTTTACTTCCCTATTGGAAGAAGCATGATGCTTAATTGACTCTTCTGTCTTTATTCTCCTAGGTATTACTCGTCCCCTTCTTGGATTTGATTTACTATTATTAATACTCCTTGGAGCTATATTTCATAAACTTATTCAGTGGATTTCTCATTGCCTGAAACCTCACATGTCTTTGACCTGACCTTGGCCTATGAGACACTGAAACCACATCCATACTTCAATCAGTTTACACGGGGCCTGGTACACTGGTGGTAAACTGTATTCCACCGTTTTCATATCGTTTAATCCGCTTCGTTGAGTATCAAAATCTCGTGCAAATCAATGTCATAAACCCAACTGTATGTAACGTACGGTAAACAAAACTACTTTCATATTGGCCTGGTGGTCCACTTCTCTTTGCAAATGCTCGTCATCTCCTTAGCTTCTTCATTTCTGCCAATCACAACTTCTCATTTCTCCTCTGTTCCTTTCCTACACCCACCTTCGTGTTCAATTCTGTATTAAGATTAGTGGAGTGTGGCGGAGGAGAGGATAAATAAGAGAAGGCATCGTGCAAGTGAAACACTAAGAGATCGAAGATCGGGAAGAAAGAGGAGGGAAAAGCCTTGCAAGAAAACATTGGAAAATATATATATATATATATAGATAGATAGATAGATAGATATAGATATAGATAGATAGATAGATAGATACAGAGAGAGAGAGAGAGAGAGAGAGAGAGAGAGAGAGAGAGAGAGAGAGAGAGAAAGGAAACTCAGAATAGCATTGGGAAAAAAAACAGGAGGGAGAAGATGACGAGGAGTGAAAATATGCATAGGTATAAGAAAAAAGGTGATATAAAAATGAAACTGGAAGGAGAAGGGGGGAGCCGATGAGGAAAAGTAAGGAGACTGGAATGGTAAGAAAACCAGGAGAGAAAGGGATATGCCCCAGTGAGAGGGAGTTGCTGCCTATCTCTGATCACACTGACACAGGTAGATGAGGAGGAGGAGGGAATAAGGGAAGAAAAGGGAACGGCGAAGTCGGTAGGAAGTAAACCACAAACAAATGATACAGAAGGAAACACAGGAGAATGTTTGTGAAAGAAAGAAAGAAAAAAAAAATGTGCGCCCCATTTCACAGCCGGCTTTTGGATAAAACCAACAGGCTCACGGCAAGAGCAAAATATACAATGAATGGCCCTATTTCCGCCCCAGTAGCATACATGACACTTTTTTTTTTTTAACGTTCCTATTTTTTTTTTAAATAACAGAAGAGGGGAAGGAAAAACAAATGAATAAAAAAGTAATTCATACACCAGATTACTGGCCTCCTCCATTCAAAAATAATCTGTAACATTTCGACTTGAACAGCTGTAGGTTGAAGTCTGGGGGGAAACAGTTCTGTGGAAGCAAGTTCCAACGAGATAGGGTTAGGGGAAAAAACGAATTCCGATAGACAGAAGTTCTGCATTATGGCTGTGTGACATTCCAGTTATGAGCGCGAGGGAAGGCACGGAGAGGTGGCACAATGGACGCAACATCGCCTGTGCATTTGCCATAAAAGTATCTAAAATAATGCAAGGGAGACAACTTTCCTTCTTACTTGAAGAGGAGTAGTTTATTTGTAATACCAGGGTTATTAATAATTCCAACAGCTTTGTTTTGAATTTTGTCTAGTTGTTTTAGTGCATCCTCTCCACAGCCATTCCACAAAGGTGAACAATATTCTAGGTGAGAGCGCATACGACTCTTGTAAATTATAACTAACCGCTCGTCAGTGAAGATGTTACAGACTCTGTGCAGTAATCCAAATTTCTTTGAGGTGGTTTTAGCAAATGATCTGACATGAGAGGTCCAGCTGAGCGCACTGTTATGTGAAACACGGAGAATATCAATACTTTTGGAAATGGGAATATTAGTAGCATTGAATGTAATATACCAATCAGGCAATAACTGCTTATTGGTAAATTATACATATTTTGTTTTACTAGCATTAAATGAGACGAGGTTATTTTGTCCCCATTCAGTGATCTTAGATAAGTCTTGATTTATGGAGATGGTTGAGCTGAGAGAGATATTAAACTTTCTGAATGGGTGTTTGAGTGTGAATGAACTGTGAAGTGTTGAGTTATCTGCGTATGAATAGATGGGACTGTGGGTGACAGATAAGTGATCAATAATATGGACTAGTGTGGGCACCAGAACTGATCGTTGTGGCACGCCGGCATTGAGTGGAAATTGGAATATACGTCATATACTTTTATGCTAATTTTTATGTCGCTGACATAGAAGGAAAGCAGACGAACAAAAGACGTTAGTTCATAGCAAGGAACGGTGCCACACTCTGTCGAAAGCTTTAGAAATATCAAGGGCTACTGCATGGGTTTTCACATGTTGGTCAATTGATCGATGGATGGCATGGGTCAGGAGACTAAGTATATAAATGGTGGGTCTCTCGTGGCAACCCCCCCCCCCCAAACTTCCACGTTCTGAACCTGTCAGGATGACCCGATGGCATTTTGATAGGGCAGACTGGGATGGATTTAGAAATTATCTTGCTGACATTCCATGGCAGTCTTTCTTCTCAGTTCTACTCAGTCGCACATTTGCGACTTAATACTAGCTGGTATGGATTTTTTCATATCAAGTCAGCAGTTCACTAAAAGATCGAACTCTCCAAAATGGTTTGATGGCAACTGTGCCAAAGCAATGGCTCAAAAGTCATTAGCATATAACTCTTACTTAAATTTAAAAAATCTGAATAACTCTCATTTTAAAATTGCTAGAAATCATGCAAAAGCTGTAATAAATCTAGCTAAATAAAACTTTCTTCAAAAGTAATCATCAAAACTACTTAACAACCCTAATGACAGTAGAATATTCTGGTCAACTCCTGATTCTTTCAATAATAACTTTAACAAGTCATCATCCATTCCCCCACTAAAATCTTCAGATGGCAACATTACAGATGACCCGTGTGGGAAAGCGGATATTTTTGCCAGTACATTTGCCAGAGACTCTACCATAGACGATGCCAGCCAGAATGTCCCAGTACTAGAACTTAACTCACCCGAAATTGCCCCACTTAAAATACAGAGAAGATACGTAAAATCCATCCTAGACAATTTACCTACCAACAAAGCTCCAGGCCCAGATGGAATTCCGCCAATTGTTTTGAAAAAGCGTTCCCCTGAACTTGCCTCTGTTCTAGCTAAATTATTCAGACTATGCATACGTACTTCTTTATTCCCAAATTCATAGAAAGAAGCCAATGTCCACCCAATTCCGAAGAAAGGAAGTTCCTCTGACCCCTCTGATTACAGACCAATAGCTGTCACATCTTCTCTTGGTAAGGTACTTGAAACTTTAATTACTAAGCACATTGTTAAACATCTTGAATCCAACAACTTATTTAGTGATAGACAATATGGTTTTCGCCATGAAAGATCCACCATTGACATACTCAGTCTCCTAACTCATACCATCCATCAATCAATTGATCTACTCATGCAGTAGCTCTTGATACTTCTAAAGCTTTCGACAGAGTATGGGACTGTTCCCTGCTGGCCAAACTCCCTTGCTATGGACTAACGTCTTTTGTTCCTTTGATTTCTTCATATCTTAGTGACAGGAAAATAAGAGTAAAAGTAGATGATGTATATCCCAGTTGTCACTCAATTAACGACGGCGTGCCGCAGGGATCAGTTCTGGCGCCAACCCTATTCCTGGTTCATATTAATGATCTCTTATCTGTCACTCACAATCCCATCCATTCATACGCAGATGACTCAACACTACATAGTTCATTCACACTCAGACACCCATTTACAAAGTCTAATATCTTTACCTTTCAACTCAGTTCAGGCATCTCCATAAATCAACACCTATCTACGATCAGTGAATGGAGACAAAACAACCTTGTCTCATTTAATGCTAGTAAAACTAAATAGATGCAATTTACTAATAGACAGATATTGCCAGATTCATATATTACCTTCAGTGCTACTAATATTTCCATCTCCAAAAGTGAAAGTATTGAAATTCTTGGCGTCACACTTAACAATGCCCTCAACTGGACCTCTCATGTTAGATCACTTGTTGAAACCGCCTTAAAGAAACTTGGATTATTGTACAGAGTCTGTAACTTCTTCGCTGATGAGCAGTTAGCTATAATTTATAAGAGTCATGTCCACTCTCAGCTTGATTATTGCTCACCCTTGTGGAATGGATGTGAAGAGGTTGCATTAAAACAACTAGACAAAATTCAGAACAAAGCTATTAGAATTATTAACAACCCTACCATTACAAATAAACTACCTCCCCTACAAGTAAGAAGGAATGTTGCCTCCCTTGCATTATTTCAGATATTTTAATGGCAAATGCTCAGACGAAGTTGCGTCCATGGTGCCACCTTTCCATGCCTTTCCTCGTGCTACAAGGGCATCTGGTAGCGCTCATGACTGGAATGTCACTCAGCCATACTGCAGAATTTCTACCTATCAGAATTCTTTCATTCCCCGAACTGCATCTCTCTGGAACTCGCTTCCCCAGAGTTGTTTCCCTCCAAATTTCAACCCACAGCTTTGAACTTCAAATCTAACTGTTACAGATATTTCATGAACAGAGGGCACCAGAAATCTAGTGTAAGGATTGTTTTTATTATTCATTTGTTTTTCCTTCCTCCGATCTGTTATTTACAATATATATATATATATATATATATATATATATATATATATATATATATATATATATATATATATATATATATATATATATATTGTCCATCATTAATTAAGTTATTGTATTCAAGGTGTTTAACTATGTGCTTGTTAATTACAATTTCAAATACTTTCCCAAGAGAAGACGTGATAGCTATTTGTCAGTAATCAGAGAGGTCAGAGGAACTTCGTTTCTTTGGAATTGGGTGGATAATGGCTTCTTTCCATGAAGGAATGAAGAAGTACGTGAGCATAGTCTGAATAACATAGCTAGAACAGAGGCAAGTTCTGGGGAACACTTTTTCAAAACAGTTGGAGGAATTCCATCTGAATCTGGAGCTTGGTTGATTGGTAAATTGTCTACTGTAGGATGGACTTTACGTATGTAGTCTGTATTTTAAGTGGAGCAAATACGGAAGAGTCAAGTTCCAGTACAGGGACGTTCTGGCTGACATCCTCTAAGATAGAATTTCTGGCAAATGTACTGGCAAGGATATTCGCTTCATCACGCGTGTCATTTGTAATGTTATCATCTACAGATTTTAGTGGGGGAATGGATGATGACTGTTACAGTTATTATCGAAAGAACTGAGAGTTGACCAGAATATTCTATTGTCATTAGGACTGTTATGTAGTTTTGATGCTTGGTTTTGAAGAGAGAGTGATTTAGTGAGACTTATTACAGCTTTTGCATGTTTTTCAGCAATTCTAAATTTACAGTGATTCAGATGTTTTCGATTTTAAGTAAGAGTTACATACTAATGACTTTTGGGCCATTGCTTTGGCACAATTGTTATCAAACCATTTTGGAGAGCTCGATCTTTTAGTGAACTGTTGACTTGGTATGAATATATCCAGACCAGCTAGTATTAAGTCACAGATGTGGAACTGGGTAGAACTGATATCACTAGAGAAGAAAGACTGCCATGGAATGTCAGGAAGTTGCTAGATAACGCTGTCTCATCAATATCTTTCTCCCCCTATAATAACTTCCCCTGTTTCACCATTACCTTTCTCTTCGTTATAACGTCCTCCTCTGTCACATTATTATCTTTCGCCTCCTGTTATAACCTCCTCCTGTCTCAACATTACCTTTCTTCTCTTGTTATCTTCGTCCTCTGTCTCATCAACATCTCCGGCTCATGTTATCCACCTCCTCTGTCTAATCATTTTCTTCTGCCTCTTGTTATCCTACTTCTCTGTCTCATCATTATTTGCCGCCTCTTGTTATCCTCCTCCTGCTCCGTCTCACCATTATCTTCCACCTCTTGTTTTCCTCCTCCTCCGTCACAACATTACCTTCCTGCTCCTGTTATAGCCTCCTACTTCGTCTCATTATTACCTTCCGCCTCTTGTTATAGCCTCCTCCATCTCATCATTATCTTCCGCCTCCTGGAGAAGACCATGCCTTGCCCATGGTCTGTGCTGTGAGAAAAAGAAATTTTGAAGGAAGAGATGTTTTCTTTCTTTCTTTTTTTTTTTTTTTTTTTACAATAACAAAAAAAAAAAAAAAGAAAAACAAATGAATTACAAAAATAATCCATACACCTGATTTCACGTGTCCTCCATTCATATAAAATCTGTAACAGTTGGACTTAAACAGCCGTAGGTTGAAGATTGGGGGGGGGAACCATTCTGAGGAAGCGAGTTCCAAAGAGATGCAGTTCGAGGAGTAAAAGAATTCTGATAGGCAGAAGTTCTGCAGTATGGCAGTGTGACAGTCCAGTCATGAGTGCTACCAGATGCCCGTGTAGCGCGCAACAAGGCGGGGAGAGGTGGCATAATGGACGCAACTTCGTCTGAACATTTGCCATAAAAGTATCTGTAAAATAATGCAAGGGAGGCGACATTCCTTCTTATCTGTAAGGGGGATAGTTCATTTGTAATAGTTGGGTTATTAATAATTCTTATAGCTTTGTTTGAATTTTGTCCAGTTGTTTTAGTGCAACCTATCCACATCCACGACGGCGAGCAGTACTCTAGCTGAGAGCGCGCATGACTTGTAAATTATAGCTAAATACTCGTCAGTGAAGAAGTTACTGACTCGGTACACTAATCCAAGTTTCACTGAAATGGTTTTAGCAAGTGCTCTAACATGAAAGGTCCAGCTGAGAGCACTGTTTAGTGCAACACAGAGAATTTCAATACTTTTAAAGATAGGAATATCAATAGCACTGAAGGTAACATATGAATCAGGCAATATCTGTCTATTAGTAAATTGTTTATATGTGTGGATTTCCAAGCGTTAAATGATACAATGTTATTTTGTCTCCATTCCATGATCTTAAGCCACATTTTCGTGAGGCCTTTTCAGACCAGGCAGCAACGGTCAAAATTTTCTGGACCTACTTGATACTCATGAGAATGGATTTTAGACCAGTTACATCCATAATGTGCTCCCGTTGGTTGGAGGAGGGAGTGGGGGAAGTCATGAAGGAATCAGCTGAGTTATGTAAGCAGAGAGAACCAGATGGTAATAAATCAGTTTTGCTATACAAATATCGTTGTTACTAGCGTGCACAGTAGCTGTTTGTTCGTCATATAAAAGAAAATATGACTGCTTCCCAGGGTGTTGCTGTTAGAATCATAATAATGAGTCTTCATTACACCATGAAGTGAAATAAATGTTCAGTTTACCTTTTCAATTAAAAGAAAACTAATAACGAGAGGCAAAGGATGCAATGCCCGTCCTTAAGGAAATATTACTGGGAAACAGCTGTAAATGCCGTCATTAACCTTGTAATAATACACTGAGACTTGTGAATCTGAATTTCGCTCCAGACATTATTATCTTACTACTTCAGCAATAATGGATCATCTCTTTCAATTCAGGTTTAAACAAGTATTCATTTCAAGTAGCACCTACTTCTATATCACCGTCTTATGTCACTGTTGACGGTTGTTCGTGAGAAATTATATTTTTAAAATAATATTAAACTTTCACTTCTTTCCGCCATCTTTGCCATATCAGTTGTTTACTCTGGGCATGCAACACTCCTCCCTGTCTTTGCTGCCCAGTGCTACAGCGCATCCTTTGTACGCAGGACTGGGTAAACCCAGTCTTGGCTCTGGAGCAGGACTGCTTTAGACCAGTCTTGACCAGTCTGATTTTTCTGAAACTATCTCGCCAAAACAGCCATGGGACTAATCTTGACCGGTCTTGACCGGTCTGAAAGCCTCATGAAAATGCGGCTCATAAGTCTTGATTTATGGAGATTGCCGTACTGAGTTCTAAGTTAAACATATTAAACTTTGTAAATGGGTGTTTAAGTGTGAATGAACTGTGAAGTGTTGAGTCATCTGCACATGAGTGAATGGGATTATGGGTGACAAATAAGAGATCATAAATATGAATTAGGAACAGGGTGGGAGCCAGAACTGATCCCTGTGGCACGCCAGCATTAATTGAGTGGGAACTGGAATATACATTATCTACTTTTATATTTCTGTCGCTAATGTATGAGAAAGTCAGAGGAACAAAAGATGATAGACCATAGCAAGAGAGTTTGGAGAGCAGGGAATGGTGCACACTGTCACGAATCAAATTCGCGACATTTCCCTTTTGTGAGAAGCCACGAAATATTAGTGGAAAACTCACTGTGTATCGCTCAGTTAACCGTTTCTCTCTCCATTTTGGGGTATACTTTTCAAAACATTCGTCACTTTCAAAAGTGACCGATTTAATGCACGTCACTAAGTGCTCTACTGAGCGATACAATTGTTTCTTTATTGTTCGCCCCTGCTTGCCTCAACCGTTAGCCACGCCTTCTTCCGGTGGCTTGTGCGTCCTGCCCATACATCATTTGAATTGAGTCGAGTGTTTGCTCTGACGGAGAGAGGTCCTGTGCTCCAGAAGTGAGAGGTCAACCCAAGCTCCACTAGAATCACAGTTACCCAGTGCTCCCACCTTGGTGATACAAAGCATTCATCGACTAGTATTTCCTTCTTGTATTTTCCTAGTCTTAAGAGTTTAATTAAGGTGTTTTTCCTAGGCGTAAGAATTTAGCTCGAGTGAGTGAGTGCGATCTCATTAATTTGATTTTGAATTGTAACGTTAAATTTATTTTGTAATCAATAAATTTAACAGTTCTTTTTACTGAGCTTAATGTAATGTAAACTCTTGTTTCATTTCTCCGCAGTTAAGCTTATTCCTCTTATAGCTCCTAGCTTGCATAAACGTTTGCCTTTCATAACTGGTACTTAGGCCAGATTTGTGTATTAAACTTAAAATCCGTTGTGCCTCCTAGGAGTTAAGCATCAGCAAGAACCTGATATTATTATTAGTATTAGTTATTTATTGTCAGGGGTGAAGTAACTTTCTCCAGAGGTTAACAGTACTAATTCAGCATTTGTGAGTAATTAGTCTCTGCTGTGTACTGTTGAGAAAGTTTATAAATTCTCGTTCTTAGAGAATCGTGCGCAAGCCAGCGTAAAGTAATCGTTGCTTGATGTAGCAAGACGATCATTGTCATTGCTCTTCAATATTAGTGAATATTATTATCAATTAAATAATATTTAAACATTTATTTAAAAAAAAAAACGTGATATCCTAAAAACCCCGTGACACACACTTTTGTCAAAAGATCTGGTAATATTAAAAGATACTGCATGAGTTTCACTATGTTGATCAACTGATTGATATCTACAGTAGATACAGTAACGGTAAAACTGAGAGAGGTAAAGAGAGAAAAGCAGAGGGAGGGAAGAAGTTGGTCACAGATACAGAGCTGCTATATGCCTAAGACTAAAACAAACAGAAACAAGAGAAGAGAATTGGAATGGAGGCCTGGCAGGTTGAAAAATGATGAAGTTTAGAGCAGATGGAGAGAAAACGGATGAGATGCGATCATAATGGTAGAAGAGAAAGGAATGATACTGCTTCAAGGAAAACAGATAAGCAGATGAGAATAAGAAGGAGGCAACTAAATGTCACTACAATGGACTGCCTGATCCACTGCAAACCAACTGCTGGATTTAATGTACTGTATCAGGAAATGGCATTTAGTAGAGTAAGAGTATATATATATATATATATTTATATATATATATATATATATATATATATATATATATATATATATATATATATATATATGTATATATATATATATATATATATATATATATATATATATATATATATATATATATATATATATATATATATATATATATATATATATATATATATATATATATATATATCATCAGCCATTATAAGTCCACTGCTGAACAAAGACCTCTCCCAACCTTCTCCACGAATTCCTTGGCTGAGCCAGTCTTTGCCACGTTTTCCCTGCAAATTTCTCTATCTCATCTCTCCACCTCCTGTCTGGCCTTTTTCTGCTACGCTTACCATCTCTTGGTGTCCAGTCGGTCAACCTCTTGCTTCATCGATTATCCCTTGTTCTTGCTACATGGCCTGCCCACCTCCATTTCTGTTCTTTTATAACTTCTATAATATCTTTGACTTTAGTCTGCTCTCTCACCCAAGTTGATCTTTTCCTGCCTCTTAAAGATATTCCCAACATTGACCTTTCCATTGCTCTCTGAGAACGAATTAATTTATTTTCCATCGATTTTGTCAGTTTCCAAGTCTCACATCCATACGCCATAGATGGAATTATACATTCGTTATATACTTTTCGTTTCATACAAACTGGCAAGCTACTTTTCATAATGTCTCTATGTTTACCGAAAGCTTTTCATCCAATTGTAATGAGTCTTTTTATTTCGCAATCATTATCTTTCGTTAATTTTAGTATTTGTCCCAGGTAATTGTACTCCTCCACTTCTTCAAGGATTTCTCCACTTATTCTGATGACGCTCTTTGGTGTTTGAGAATTAAACATTACTTTAGTTTTACTCCGGTTCATCTTTAGCCCTACTTTGAGACTTTCTCTGCTCAGGTCATTTAACATTTCTTGCAACGCCTCTGCTTTTTCTGAGATTAGGACAATGTCATCTGCAAATCTTGAATGGTTTAGCTTTTCTCCATCTATGTTTACTCCTTTGTTTTCCCAGTCTAGCTTTCTGAAAATACTTTCTGGGCATGCTTTAAATAACTTTGGTGAAATTGTATCTCCCTGACGCACGCCCTTCTCAATCTTAATCTTCTCTGAGTCCTTATGTAATTTAACTGTGTCAGTTCCCTCTTTATATATGTTTTCGAGCAGTTTTTCAGTGTTCTCATTCACTCCTTGTTCTCGCAATTAATTTATAATTGCTATGTGCTCCACTGAGTCGAAAGCCTTTTCGTAATCAACAAAACCTAAGCACAGTGGTTTATTATATTCTGTAGTTTTCTCAATTAGCTGATTCATTGTGTGCAGATGATCAGTGGTCGAATACCCGCATCGGAATCCTGCCTGTTCACGAGGTTGGTTTTCCTCCAAATTTGTAGCTATTCTGTTTGTAAGAACTTTAGTGAAAAGTTTGTAAATGATTGATAGCAAGTTAATGGGTCGATAGTTAATAAGGTCTTTTGAGTCGCCTTTTTTATAAAGTAGAATAACAATTGCATTACACCATGTTTTGGGAATTTTCTTTTGTTTTATACATTGGGTAAATAAGTGAGCAAGCCTATTTTGTACTTTTGCTCCTGCATCCAACAGTAAATCTGCTACTATTCCATCTTCTCCCGGAGCCTTCCCTCTTTTCATATTTTTAAGAGAAATATTTACTTCGTCTGGTGTTATCTCAAGTATTTCACTTGTGTCAACAGAAAAGTTAGCTATTGGTACTACTGTCTTTGATGCATACAGTTCTTTGTAAAATTCTTCAACTCGCTTCAGCAACCTATCTCTGCATTTAATGACTTCACCGTTTTTGTCTTTTAGTGATGTAATTTGTTGCTTTCCAAGTGCCATTTTATTTCGGACCTGTTTCAGACTTTTTCCTTTTTTGATGGTTTCTTTGATTTGATCCATGTTTCTCTTTCTTTTTTCTTCTCTTTGTCTTTTGTTGATAAGCTTATTTAATTCCGCTCGTTCTATTTCATCTTTCTTTGTTTTTACTTTCATTAGCTTTCTTTTTTTCATAAGCTCAAGTGTCTTCTATGAATACTTCCCGGCTTTGGTTGTATTAGGTTTTCCTACTACCTCTGCTAATTCTTTTAGGACTTTTGTTAGTCTGTCATTCAACTCATCAATGTCACATTCAGCATAACTGAGAGCCTGAAATCTGTTCCTTATTTCCAACTGAAAAGCTGTTTTGTTTTCGCTTTTATTGGGCAAATCTTTTTGCCTTTAATCATCTTCTTTCTTTCACTTTTGAAATTGAATCTTGCTGTGCAACCCACCATTCTATGGTCACTTCCAATATTTACTTTGTTGATAACTGTGACGTTTGTGATTGTGTTATTATTTGCTATAATGAAGTCGATTTCATTCTTTGTTTCTCCATTTGGGCTTCTCCAGGTCCACTTTCTCCCTGTTCTTTTGTGAAAGAATGTGTTCATTATTCTCATGTTAAACATTTCTGCAAAGTTTACCAACATTTCTCCTCTTTCGTTCCTTTCTCCCACTCCAAATTTTCCCATACATGCTTCTCCATTTTTTGATTTTCCAACTTTTGCATTGAAGTCTCCCATGAGTATAGTACAATATAGAGGGTCTTTTCTTCTTCCATAATCTGGGAGATGTCATCATAGAATGTTTCAATTTCTTCATCTGAGCTCTGAGAAGTTGGTGCATATACTTGTATCACTTTCAGGGTATATTTTTTGCACAGACTAATTACAACCACTGCTGCTCTGTCAGATGCACTGCTGAATTTAACAATGTTGTCTGCAAGATTTCTGTTAATTAGAAATCCAACACCACTTACTCTTTCATTTTCCCTTCCTCTGTGGTAAAATAGGTGGCCACTGTCATTTAGCTGAATTACTTTTCCTTCTTTTCTGTGGGTCTCACTCAAACCTACAAAATCCCAACTAATGTTTTCCAGTTCAGCCATTAAGTTATCAAGTTTGTAATCTTCAGCGAGGCTTCTTACATTGTATGCATAGATCTTCATTGATTTAAGTGTTTAATATCTCAGTCTCTATCTTGTCAACACTGTATATATATATATATATATATATATATATATATATATATATATATATATATATATATATATATATATATATATATATATATATATATATATATATATATACATTATTATCATCCGGACCTCCTTTTCCACCCTAGGGCAAGGTGAGGAGTAGCATCGTCCAGACAGCCTAAGCTTGCCCAGTTCAATGGGCCATGCTTCCATTCACTCATCATTCAAGTCCCCGGAATCCTGGCTCCGTCAGATGGGCCAAAAAACTTTCACCACGCTCTTTAGATTCACATATACCTATCTGATAGAGTTAATCTGAACTCTGTCACGTTAAAAAGGAGTGCCACATCCCTAGTTATGAGCTTCTCCACACAAAATTCATCCAGCCAGCTCGGTATCTTGTCAGTCTCTTAGTCTTACCAACTTCCATACCTCTCTTCCTCACACACTAATCCAACGTATCTCTCCACCTTCTTCTTGGCCTACCTCGCCTCCTCCCTCCTTCAAATTCATTCTGATATACCTTTTTCAGTACTCTATTGTCATCCATTCTCTCCACATGACTTTACCATCTCAGTACACCAGTACACCGTCTTCGATTCTGGTGTCCACAGACTTCCTCACTCTGCATCCTTCACGTATCACATTATCTCGTATCCTATCCATTCTCTGTACTCCACATACATTCCTCAGCAGTCCCATCTCCACTGCTCTTACTCTTGCCTTTTCATTTTCATGTCACACCGTAGTCTCACGTCCGTATGTTAAAGTTGGGACTAACGCTTCATGTAAGCTCAGCACAGCTGCAACACTCAAGCCTCTGTTTTTTATCAAGGTCTTCATAGCATCAGCCACATTTCTTCCTTGTATCACTCTACTTTCCACTTCCTTTGCACATTTTCCTCTCTTTTCTATCATTGTACCCAGGTATTTGAACTCTCTCACCAATTCCAGTCTCTCTTCATTCGCTGTAACATCACACTGGGGGTCACCTTCTCAATCAATAACCATAATTTTACGCTTTTCTACATTTACTGTCAAGGCACGATGCTCTCAGACATCAGCAAAACTCGGCACTAGTCTACAAAGCCAAGTTGTTTGCAGGTTGTACTGCATCATCAGCATACAAAAAATTTAAGATATTCCATCCATCAACATTCATTACCAACGTCATCCCTCTCTCCATCACTCGTGTTTTTACTTTACTCATCATCCTACCCATATATATATTGAACAGCCGTGGGGACATCACACAACCTTGTCGCACGCACTTGATCGTGAGCCATTCACGTAGATGCCTATTTACCCTTACACATGGCTCAATACCATCATAAAAACTCTTGACGGCACCTAGCAGCTTACCATCTGCACCATACATGCGCAAAACTTTCCACAATCCCTCTCTGTCTACTCTGTAGTATGCTTTTTTCCAGATCCATAAATGCCATAAACACCTTATAGTCCTTCTCACACACATTCTCCACTCTCTGTCTTACTGCAGATATTTGAACCAAGCCTCTTCTGACACTCCTACACCCACTCTGTTCGTCATTCACTAGGACTTACAGAGAGAGTATATATATATATATATATATATATATATATATATATATAAAATCTGTGTGTGTGTGTGTGTGTGTGTGTGTGTGTGTGTGTGTGTGTGTGTGTGTGTTATATTGCAGCAGCCAGCAGGCTTGAGTACAGCTACGACCTAGCAGTAAACTACGAACAGCCAGCTTTCGTGACAGGCTAGCAGCAGTTAGACTAAAAGCATTCCCTCCACTGCTCCTTCGGGGACGGGGCCAAGGAGATGCTGAGGAGGATGGCAATGCCACCTCATCTCCCACCTCTCCCGAGATTCACTTGTGCAGGATTTTTTTTTTTTTTTTCGATGCATTTAGTCACCCTGTAATACTGTCAACGTTGGAGCGAGTTCAGTGAGAAATGGTTCGGCAACGTCGCACTTTAGCTTCGATCAGCTGTTAAAATGTAAACACGATGACATCATCTTGTGTTACAGTTTTATTTAGGAATGGTCTACCATTTCAGAGCCTGTGGTTTAAAAGTGTTTGAACTAAATCACTTATCATTAGCCAGAATCAGAAAAAATAAAACCAGAAGACGTCACTGACACTGAGGGTAAAAATAAAGCTTAAAGTGTGTTGTTATTTGGAGGAGATATGTGTCATTTCTCACAGACGGTAACTGCACTGTGTATATAATGCCTCCAAGTTACCTAACCTAAAATAACCAAACCCAAACTTTTCTACTTTGATCCTACCTAATATAACAAAAACTTACCTTACCTCACCCAGCCTAACCTAAACTTACCTATTCTAATATTATAAAATTTAACCAATCCTAACCTAATCTAACCCTAAACTTTTTGCTTGAATCTTATGGAATATAATGAAACCTAACCTAATCTAACTTAAACTTATCTACTCTAATCTAATCTAATACAATCAAACCTAACCTTACCTTACCTGGTCCAACCTAGCCTAGCCTTACCTAAACTTATCTATTCCAATTTTATCTAATAATACTAAGTCTAACCCTATCCTAACCTAAGCTTATCAGGAAAAGAGCAGTTTCAGCCACAGCAATCTGAATATGGAATCTTGGAGTTCCATATTTACTCAGAGGTAGGTAAGGAAATCGCTCCCTCTGGCGCCTTGCCAAAAACCTTTTTAAAAACTTTACTCATCATCCTTTGCCTCTCATTTCACCTCTAATGGTTCTGTAGCTGTTTCTTATACTGATAAAGCAGAAATTTTCACTCGGACTTTCTCCTCCAATTCCACCTTTGACAATTCGAGTGCTGTTCCTCCATCACTTCCCTTCTCTGACTTCCTCATGGTGGACGTTAAAATTCTTCAGTTGATGTGATTTCTTCCGACATAGGTCTCAATACTAACAAGGTATATGTGTCTGATGGAGTCCCTCCTGGTGTCCTCAAGAACAGTGCCGATGTGCTTACACCCTGCCTAGGTAAACTCTTTCCCCTTTGTCTATTAACTTGCACCTTTTCTTCTTGCTGGAAGCTTCTGTGCGTACGCCCTGCCTAGGTAAACTCTTTCACCTTTGTCAATTTGTACCTTTTCTTCTTGCTGGAAGTTTTCTCTCATTCAGTTTGTCCCAAAGAAGGGTGACCATTCCCAGACCTCTTACTATCACCCAATTGTGTTAACACCCTGTATTTCAATAGTTTTTTAATCTATTCTTAACAAAAACAGTTCAAAGCACCTTTCCTATCATAACTTTTTTTCTGATCGTCAATATGGGATGTGTTAAGGACTCTCCACTGGCAACCTTGTCGCTTTTTTTTTTTTTTTTTTTTTCAGACTCCTGGTCATCCTCCTTTCGGGCGGAAACTTTATCATTGCACTTGACATTTCAAAAGCTTTTGATTTAGTCTGGTTTAAATCTGTAATTTCCAAATTGCCCTATTATGCTCTCTATCCTTTCTTTGTGCCTCATCTCAGGCCCCCTTTCTGGTTTTTAATTAGTTGTTGTTGTAGAAGGCCACCATTGTTCTCTTAAGGATATCAATGGCGGTTCTTCAGGGTTCTATCCTATCACCAACTCTCTTCCTTCTATTCATCAATGACCTTCCAAGCTGTGCATATAACCCTAAACACTCACACACTGATAACTCCACCTTTCACCTTTGCATCGACTTCTCGTAGTGTCCATCTCAGCAGTTACTTCAACAAATAAGGGATGAGGCCATGGCACACCTAATGTCTGACTAGGCTCATACCTCTGACAGGTAAAAGTAATCTTGTGTTTTTATTGCCTGCATAAAATCTGTTCTTACACCTTTCGACCCATCAAAATCTACTACAGGAGTATCCTCTGATTTTAAACAATATCTAACTCAATCCTGGATCGTCTCTGAAGATAACTGGAGTTTCATTCTCTTGATATTTATCTTGGAAAGAACATATTACCTCTCCTGTATACTCTGCTTCCAAGAGATTTGGTGTGCTAAGTTGACTATGTGCCTTCTTTACCCCTGCTCAGTTGACT
The DNA here is from genome assembly GCF_032717465.1 of Coenobita brevimanus. Lineage (NCBI taxonomy): Eukaryota > Metazoa > Arthropoda > Malacostraca > Decapoda > Coenobitidae > Coenobita > Coenobita brevimanus. The sequence continues at coordinate 10,924,531 of NC_137014.1, forward strand.
TTATACGGGTGTTTTATTAATCTCTGTGTAGAGTACAACTCTCATGTGTAAGAAGGTTTCCCACATACAGCTCTTGCCAACGAGGTGGAGTCAAAAGCTTTTCGTTTTATTAACTCGCCTCCTCTTACTGACTCCCTTTAACCTCTGTCTCTTTGCCACGCCGTTCCATCTTAATCTCTTTTCGATCGCTTCTTCAATGGTCACTGCTCCTCTGAACTGTCTGCTTGCATCCCTTCACCATTACTGCGCATGCTAATCGCTCGTCTAGCAGCAAACTCACATCCCTTTTTCTCTCCAACTCTCTAATGCAAGAGTTAACCGTTATTCCCTGTCCTTCATGTATGCAACAGGTCATCTCTGGAACTGTCTTCATCTATTTTTATTCCCTACTGCCTATGACCCTCAATCTTTTAAACGTTGTGTGTCCAGACGTCTCGAAATGAGCGGATCTTGAATTTGGCTTTCTATTGTCTTGTTTTTATTTTCTCTTGGAGAGAACATTTTGCAGTCTTCTAGCCTTTGATTCCTCATTCCGTGCATTATGTATCAATCCGTCTATCTATTTATCTATCTATATATCTATATCTATCTATCTATCTATGAGAGAGAGAGAGAGAGAGAGAGAGAGAGAGAGAGAGAGAGAGAGAGAGAGAGAGAGAGAGAGAGAGCAATCAGTGAATGCAACACCTGTGCGCTTCACCTGTTCTCAGGGCATAGTATTTCATTTTCCCTTTTACCTTGACACTCGGTTGAGTACTCCTAAAATTGAACCATTTCACTTTTTACTAATCTTTAACCCATCAACTGACTCAGAATCAGATCAGATCAGATCAGTGCGTTCTGAGTTGACTTTGCTCAGCGACCATGACATTTGACATCTCTTTATGACCTTGAATTTCTTGAATGCTTGTTCTCCAAGTAGAAAGTCTTTGTCTTTGTGTTTACCTGAACTCTTTTTCAAAGTTAATTTTACGGCGGATATGTAGTCCTTGGCGAGTGACCTTGAGCTTTGACATATTATTCTAGTAATCAATAGGTTAATCTTTTAGGTGATCGTCAATTCATTCACGAAATTTCACCGAAATCAGAATAAAATAATTTTATTTATGTACACACACACACACACACACACACACACACACACACACACACACACACACACACACACACATGTTGAATATATACTTTGCTCTTGACATTTGACTGATTGTTCTCAGAACTGAATCCCGTCGTTTTTGCCTGTTCCTTAACTCTTCCGCCTTTTTTAAAAAAAGATATCACAGTTGAGCTGGTCTTGCTGTGTCACTTTCGATACTGACTTTTATCTGTACCCTTGAACTTTGCCTAAATGTTCTCAAACTTGATTCCTTGTACTCTTGCCTTATGCTCATCCCTTCCACAAAGTGTAGTTTAAATCGGATAACTCTTGTAGCTGGCCTAGTCCTTTGAGGCAGACCTGTGACCTACTGTGGTAAGGAAAAATTCATTCCTTTGCTAACCTTCAGTACTTCCACCATTTTTGGTTATTGTTGGTGAATGTTACCAGTTACACTGACGTGTCGGCCACTGACATTTCCCTGCGATCTTGACATTGCTGATGATTCCCAGAAGTGAATCACTTCACTTGTGTCTTACCGTCAGTCATTATGCAAAGTATGGTCTAAACTGGATAAAAGAAGTTATATAATAACCTTGCACTGTGACCTTGACCTCTGACCTGTTATTCCTAATAAAATGTTTTCTGCGTGGCCGACCCCCAACCCTTCCACTAAATTTGACTATATTCGATCAAAGTCGTTTTACTTATTTTGCTAGGAATCACATACAGAAGGGTCGAACTTTGACCTTGCCCTGTGACCTTGACTTTCGATTGAATTATTTCAAAATTGATTCACCTCATTCTTGCCTTACCCTAACCTCTCCCTCCAAGTTTCCTCCCAAATGAATAAAATCTGTTTAAGTTGATTTTGTTTAAACAAGGTTATTTTAGCGAGTGCGCGAGCCTGCGCTCGCAAACACACACACACACACACACACACACACACACACACAAACATAACCTCCGATCTCGCTTCGTTTGCCCGTGTGTAATAAAAAGAAACTATGCAGTCAGAAACATTGGCAGATATGTAGGGATACTGTAGGGGCAAGTGATGGCCGCTAATGAAGAATAATTTAGTATATACGTTGATAAGGGAGGAATATTGCTCTAAGCACTTTGAGTAACAGGGAAAAACGCTGCAGTATATGTGTAAGCTTGTAGAAAAGATAACCACAGCAAAGGTGGCCACTGGTTGGGGAAAATACTGCATTAAATGAGCTCACTGTTGGGAGGCATACTGCAGTAAATGTCAGCTGGTAGGGAAGAATATTGCTTTAAAAACGTTTGCTGATAGAGAAGAATGTTGAATCCATTGTGTCTGCTGCTAAGGAAGAATATTAGAGCGTATGGGTGTGCTGGTACCGAAGAATACTGCAAAAAGATATATTGATGTTAGTTTGGAAGCATACAGCAGCATGAGATAGTGGCTGGCAAGGAAGAGGAGGAACT